>NW_021941378.1:800190-815190 GCF_902148845.1 Salarias fasciatus | reverse complement strand
AACCAGGACCTGGACTAGGATATCAATTTCAATCAATCAATTTATTTTTGTACAGCCCAGTATCACAACAACAGCTGCCTCAGAGGCTTCAAGATGTTACTTTGGTCGGTAAAAGGAAAAACAGTGAATAAGCATCATGTTAATATGTCAAATTCACAGTAACGAGACAAAACGAAGCAACCACCGCCTTAGACCCTCACATCCGGCAAGAAAAAACTCCAGAAACCCAGTGGGAGAAGAAGAGATCTTGGGGAGAACCACAGTATGGAGGGATCCCTCTCCCAGGGACGGACAGCTTTGGCAGCAGCTAGCATGAGACAATAAGTAAAGCCTAGGACAATGTTGAGGACAGTCCGTTGGACGGTCCAGCACAAGAACCACGGATCCCAGCAGTAGAACCGAAGCCAGTCCGTGGGCAGGACCGACAGGAGTGTCCTCCCGGTCCGGACGGAGCTTGTTCGTAGGCCCTCGTAATAGTGGAGTCAGCAACTGAAACTGGAGAAGACTCCCCCTCGAAGGGGGGGACAGCAGGGGAAAAGCAATGAAGGGACTAAAGGGAATAACATTCAGACATTAGAGGACAGGGCTCAGTGCACCGTACTTCCCACAGCATTCTAGCTCCTAGGGCAGCTTTTAATAATGATGGTTTAGAGTCCCTAGCTGACCTGATCATAGGCTGCATCGAAGAGAAACGTCTTGAGCCTAACCTTAAATGTGGAGACTGTGTCTGCCTCTTTGACACCACTTGGAAGCTGGTTCCATAAAAACGCTGCCTGATAGCTAAAGGCTCTTCCAACTAGTGTCCATTTAGAGACTCTAGGAGTCACCAGTAACCCTGCATTTTGAGAGCGAAGTGCTCTGATTGGTTGATAAGGCGTTAAAGCATCTTGGAGATAGGTCGGAGCCATCCCATTTAGGATTTTGTAAGTGAGGAGAAGGATTTTAAATCTAACTCTAAACTCGACAGGAAGCCAGTGAAGAGATTTTAGAACGGGAGTAATGTGTTCACGTCTTCTAGTTCCGGTTAATAATCTGGCGGCTGCATTTTGAACCAACTGAAAGTTTTTTAACACACTTTTTGGGCAGGCTGCAAGAAGGGAGTTGCAGTAGTCCAGTCTAGTAGAAACAAATGCATGGATGAGTTTTTCTGCATCGCTTCTAGGTAGAATGTTTCTTATTTTAGCTATGTTGCACAAGTGGAAATATGCTGTTTTACAAGCCAGGTTGATGTGTGCTTTAAAGGAGATATCCTGATCAAATAAGACCCCGAGGTTCCTGACAGTAGAGGAGGAGGATACACTGACGTTATCTAAGGTGATAATCTGTTCAGATAGACACTCTCTCAGTTTATGGGGGCCTAGTATAATGACCTCTGTTTTGCCAGGATTCAGACGGAGATAGTTCGTAGTCATCCAGGATTTAATTTCTCTGATACAGTCACTGAGTCTGTCTGTTTTTTTTTGTTTTTTTTTGTTTCAATATTTTTTATTGTTTTCCTTAAACATACAAACTGAACAAACAAACCAACAACGAAGAAACAAGCAAATGGCCACCAAAAAAAACCAAAAAAAAAACATATGTAGAACTCCCTGATATACATAGTCTACCGCCTCCCAGGAATAGCTTCCTTCAAGTATGGATGTTGTGGGAGGTATCATATCACCTGAATAAACATATACACACAGGAACGCTCAGTCCAGTACAGTTGGCAGTGATGCAACAACTAAACATCGCAAAAGAAACAAATGGAAAAACACGATCCATTTTCAAGGGTCAAAATATTTACATTAATAAGTTTAAAAAAAGAAGAAGAGAAACAACATATGAGTAATAAATAATCAATCACCAACACAAATCCAACCTTACAGCCCAAAAATTTTGTTTTGCCAATTGTCAGAGTTATGGTCAACCAATCCCCTCAGGACAATGCTCGTTAGTCTTTTACCAGCATATTTAAAAAAGGGTGTCCAGATCTTAAAAAAAACTGCCATTTTACACTTGCATCTGTATGTTACATATTCCTTTGGTATTGACTCAAATATCAGTTTATGCCAACCTATAATTGTAGGAGGTGCATTATCTGTCCACTTAATCAGTATATTTTTCCGAGCAGAAAATGTAAGAATATTGAACAGCTTCCTTCGATCAGAGCCTTTAACATGAGAACTGGGTAAGCCAAAGAGCAGAACCTGAGGATCAGGGTCAAGGTGGACATCAAAAATCAAACCGAGTTTATCAGTAATTTTACGCCAGTACTCCTCAATATAAACACATGACCAGACACAGTGCTTATAAGATCCCGCCTCCACGTGACACTCAGAGCACATTTCTGTCAAACTCGGATTCATCCTATGTCTCAGCTGGGGGGTTATTTGTAAGCGATGCAATATCCTGAACTGGGTCTCTCTGGTTCTGTTACATATAGAAATCTCGTTAGCTAATTTCCAAATGTCTGTCCATGTTGTTTCATCCATTCTGAGATTGAGATCATTATTCCACATCTGTCGCAGATTGTCTAAGGTGACGTCACTGGCAAGATTAAGTTCAGCATACCCCGAGCCAAGGACTGATTTCTTGCCTCTGTTGAGAAGTAGGCATTCTATTTTTGAAGCCCGATAATCAAAGATGTGACTACGTTGATCCTGAATAAAGCTACGAATTTGGAAAAATTTAAAGCAATTATGTGAGGGTAGGTTATATCTCTTTTCAATTTCTGTAAATGGGAGCATCACTCCTTTGTGGAATAAATGTCCTAAAGTTAAAATCCCCCTATCTTTCCAAATTTTAAATCCACCATCCATGCTGGCTGCTGAAAAATCAATGTTACCATATATAGGAGCTAGTGAAGACAATGTATTGGCACGCCCCTCCAGCTTCATTACTGTTTGCCAAGCTTGCAGAGTCGTTTGGACTATTATATTATTAAATAAGACATTCCTAATTTTCTTTGTGTCTAGTGCAAATAACAGACTGGGCAAAGAGTTACCTGCATTAAGAGTTTCCAGGTCTAACCAAACTGATTCTGGGTCATCATTAATCCAATCAGCTATGTAGCGAAGCTGTGCAGCAAGCTGATAAAGTCTAACATTAGGAACAGCCAGGCCACCTTTTTCCACAGACATCTGTAGCTTAGTCATCTTCAATCGAGGTTTCTTCTTGTTCCATATAAATGTGCTAAAACAGCTGTTCACCTTCTTGATAGTTTTATGATTAAGTAAAATAGGGATCATTTGAAAATAATAAAGAAGTCTCGGCAAAATATTCATTTTAAGTAAGGCAATCCTCCCCAACAGGGACAATGGTAGAGATATCCACCTGTCTAGATCGTCCTTAATGCGTTTTAAAAGAGGCTCAAAATTAGCTTTGTATAGTCCTTCTAGTGTTGGGGTAATTGAAATCCCCAAATAAGTGAGAGTCTGTCTATTTGATTAGTTTGATCAGGTTTCATAGATAAATACAGTTGTGTGTCATCTGCATAGCTATGAAAATTGATATCGTGACTTCTAATTATGTTCCCTAAAGGAAGCATATACAACAGAAATAAAATTGGCCCGAGCACGGACCCTTGAGGAACCCCATAACTGACCTGGGAGCACGGTGAGGACTGTTGGTTAACGTGAACAAATTGGTACCTATTAGATAAATAGGATTTGAACCAGCAGAGGGCTTTTCCTCTGATGCCGACCTCACATTCTAACCTCTGCAGGAGAATATTGTGGTCGATTGTATCAAAAGCTGCACTGAGGTCTAAGAGAACCAGGACTGAGACTAGACCTGCGTCAGCCGCCAATAGCAAGTCATTAGTGACTTTAACTAACGCAGTCTCAGTGCTGTGATAAGCTCTATATCCTGACTGAAATTTCTCAAATAAACTATTGTCCTGTAGGTGGCGGTAAAGCTGTTTAACCACGACTTTTTCCAGGACTTTTGAAATAAAAGGCAGATTTGATATCGGTCTGTAGTTGGCTAGAATATCAGGATCAAGATTAGGTTTTTTCAGCAGTGGTTTGATTACTGCGAATTTAAATGACTGTGGCACATAGCCAATTTCTAGAGAGGTATTTATTATAGTTATGATCGTATTTAAGATAACTGGAAGAATATCTTTGAAAAGCTTAGTTGGAATTGGATCTAGGAGACAGGTCGAGGTTTTAGAAGACATTACAATCGAAGTAATCTCAGCCCCATTTACTGATGAGAAACTATCTAGTATTTCAGGTATTTCAGGTGGAGGCAGTGGCTGGATTCCCTGAGCTTGATCTGAGGAAAGCGCTTCACTGATTTTACCTCTGATGGTTATGATTTTATCATAAAGAATTTAAGAAAGTCATGGCAGTTTAAAGATTCTGGGATTACTGGTTCCACTACAGTATGACTGTTTGTCAGTCTGGCTACAGTGTTGAACAGAAACCGAGGGTTATTTTTGTTTATTTCTATTAAACGAGAGTAATATAATGTCTTGGCTTTAAAAAGAATTTGTTTATAGCTTAGCAAGCTACATTTCCAGGCCTTCAGAGATTGTTCTGATTTAGATTTACGCCACAGTCTTTCTAATTGCCGAGTTTTTTGTTTGAGAACCCGGGTTTCAGAATTAAACCATGGAGCAACGCGCCTGGGTCGATTGGTTTTCAGCTGCAACGGGGCCACTACGTCAAGGGCAGATTTTAGTGAGTGCATAGCACTGTCAACAAACTGATCACTATTATCACCACTGGTCAATAAGCTCATTTCTGTGAGTTCACAAGATAATGCAGCAAATGCAGGCTGGATCAATTCTTTGTACCGAGCCACAGATTTTTCAGGTAATGCCCGTATCAGCTGAATTTTATCTTTTTGAGCAGAGTAGTCTTCAATCAAAACCTGAAAAGTAATTAAAAAATGGTCTGAGAGTATGGGGTTCTGAGGGAGAACATTTAGGTCCCTGACCTCTATCCCATATGTTAAGACCAGATCCAGGGTGTGCTTGTGACTATGAGTGGATTCATCAACATTTTGAGTGATATAGACTGGAACCAGGACCTGAACCAGGATATAGACTGGAACCAGGACCACTAGCAGCGTTTTTAGAGCCTTTCTAAAATGTGTCATTCTTCTTTACATAACAGTTTTCAAAAAGTCCCGTTTCCAACAAAGCGTTTCCGGTTTAGTGTTTTCTCTTGAAACTGTTGATGTGTGAACGAGTCACCTCCTGGACCGAGTCACTGTCTCGGTTTGAAGGCTCAGAACTGTCCAACGTCCCAAAACAACCCGAAAAACACCAACCAGACAGACCTGCTGCAGCTCGGGTGGAGCAGTCTCCGTCCTGTCGTCCCTCTGATGGCCAGCAGGTGGAGCAGTCTCCGTCCTGTCGTCCCTCTGATGGCCAGCGGGTGGAGCAGTCTCCGTCC
Organism: Salarias fasciatus; assembly: GCF_902148845.1. Lineage (NCBI taxonomy): Eukaryota > Metazoa > Chordata > Actinopteri > Blenniiformes > Blenniidae > Salarias > Salarias fasciatus. Next base: position 809,803 of record NW_021941378.1, on the reverse strand, counting down.
TGTCGTCCCTCTGATGGCCAGCGGGTGGAGCAGTCTCCGTCCTGTCGTCCCTCTGATGGCCAGCAGGTGGAGCAGTCTCTGTCCTGTCATCCCTCTGATGGCCAGCAGGTGGAGCAGTCTCCGTCCTGTCGTCCCTCTGATGGCCAGCAGGTGGAGCAGTCTCCGTCCTGTCGTCCCTCTGATGGCCAGCGGGTGGAGCAGTCTCCGTCCTGCGGGTGGCGCTGCTTCTTCTGGTGCATGTGGGGTTTCTAATGCTCACTAACCCTCATCACACTTCCTCCTTCAGGCCTCATGGAGCTCTGCTCAGCTGGTGGAGGGCACACACACACACACACACACACACACACACACACACACACACACACACACACACACACACACACCCCTCCCTGCAGCGTGGCACACATTGAGGGGCGGGTGGTGCAGATGTGGGGCAGGTGCAGCTAAATGTGTTGGAGTCCTGGGGGCGGGGCTTATGGGGCCGAGGTCAGGACGGCCGGTTCCGTCGGTTCCGTCTCTCAGGGTTCTGCTGTCAGGAAATGATCGGATGTAGTGAGACGAGAGAACCGACCACGGAACCGCTGAAGACGGTCCGCCTCGCTGCTGCCCCCTCACCCAGCATGTGGTATTACACTTCTAACAAGGTGGAGCCTCCATGAGGTCAACCAGCCTGGACCAATCAGAGACTGCTGAGACGACTGAGAACAGCTGCAGGTCCAGACCCCCCAGCTGCAGGTCCAGACCCCCCAGCTGCAGGTCCAGATCCCTGAGCTGCAGGTCCAGACCCCTGAGCTGCAGGTCCAGATCCCTGAGCTGCAGGTCCAGACCCCTGAGCTGCAGGTCCAGACCCCTGAGCTGCAGGTCCAGATCCCTGAGCTGCAGGTCCAGATCCCTGAGCTGCAGGTCCAGACCCCCCAGGCGCAGGTCCAGACCCCTGAGCTCGGTCCTGCTGTGACTCACTGCTGCCACCTGCTGCAGGGAGGAAACACCACCATGACCCCTCACACCTCCGAATGTTCTGAAACCATCTGTACCGTGATCCATGGATGACTGAGGTGTGTGTGTGTGTGTGTGTGTGTGTGTGTGTGTGTGTGTGTGTGTGTGTGTGTGTGTGTGTGTGTCAGGTGGAGGATGGTTATGAGATGCACAGACACACTTCTCCTGCGTTGCAGCACAAAGTATCGAATCGGATCTCCGACCCGTCGCTGCCGCCGCGCTCCGAGTCCTTCAGCAGCGGCGGCATCCAGCAGGCCCGGACCCCCCCCACGCACCGCTCCGTGGAGCCGCAGGTGTGTGTGTGTGTGTGTGTGTGTGTGTGTGTGTGTGTGTGTGCGGTTTCATTACTAAAACCGACAGCACCGACCAGTGGACCAACAGGAAAACTACATCACTTTGAGAGTTTCTGCCATTGCCATGGAAACGGGCATCGTTTTCATGATGTTGCCGTGGAAACGTTAAATCTTGAGTTTTGTACTGAAAACTGATCAGAACAGGAAACTGTAGGAGTGTTGATCAACTGTCAGAACAGCAAGGTGGCAGCAGAAGAAGCATGTAGCTCCTCCCCCTCCTCTTCCTCCTCCTCTTCCTCCCCTCTTCCTCCCCCTCCTCTTCCTCCTCGCCCTGCATTTTGTTTGCTCTGAGCCTGATTCTGACCCTGTTCTTCCTCCTCAACCTTGCCTGTTTTCCTGCTTGTGTGTGTGTGTGTGTGTGTGTGTGTGTGTGTGTTCAGATGGCCCACCTGGTTCAGGTGAAGAGTCACGGCCTGTCGGGCTCCCAGTCCCTGTACGACCCCCACGGCGTGTCGTCCTCGGCGTCCCCCTCCCCCTCGCGGCCCCCCATGCCCCGGCAGAACTCCGACCCCACCTCCGACACCCCCCCTCCCCCGCCCCTGTCCCGCCTGGCGCCCCCCCTCGACAAGCTGGACCGCAGCTCCTGGCTGCGGCAGGACGACGACCTGCCGCCCAAGGTGTCTGCACGCCACCGTGTTCCTGTGTGTGTGTGTGTGTGTGTGTGTGTGAGACATCTCTGCAGTTCTGTTGGTTTCTGTTCCGTCTGAGGTCTGCTTGGTTCCGTTTCCTGTTCCTGCTCACACGAGTGGGTCGGTCTGACCGGACCTCGCCGTTCTGGTTCTGTGGTTCTTCCAGGTTCCTCAGAGGACCACGTCCATCTCTCCGGCTCTGGTCAGGAAGAACTCTCCAGGAAACGGTCCTGGTCTGGGTCCTCGGGCTGGAGCGCACCTCATACGGGCCAGGTACACACACACACACACACACACACACACACACACACACACACACACACACACACACACACACACACACACAGAACAAAGCATGTCACGAAACATTGAACAGGACATGGAGACAGTGGACGGTAGAGACACTGCAGACTGAGACGTCCTCAGAGCAGGACAGAGCAGGTCCTTCATGTCCACCGTTGTCAGACTGGACAGCTCCTGAACAACTGGACATCGTGATGTCCTGCAGCCCTGGACACTCTCACTCCACTCACTCTGCCGTTAACTCGTGTCGGAGCGACGCTTCCTGTGCTGCAGTCGGCTGGCTGGGTTGGCGACGGGCCAGGTTTTGTCTGGGGGGGGGGGGGGGGGGGTCACGGGGGGGCCACACTTCATAGATCATTTTATTATTCAAATCTAAAGAAGCATCTAATCGTGACCGTTGCAGTGCTGTGGGACAGGTCGTGGTCGTAGCGGTGTTCGTCTGACTGCTGCTGAGAGCCTCGGTCAACTCAACAAACCAAACCAAACAGCAATGAGCTGAATTCTGCAGCTGCTGCCAGCAGCAGCCCAGACCCGGCTGTGTCTTCAGGCACCAGCTGGTTAAATAAACTGTCTTTAAGATGTCCATCCGTCCATCTTCTACTACTTATCCGGGGCCGGGTCGCTGGGGCAGCAGTCTAAGCAGTGATGCCCAGACCTCCTGTCCCCAGACCTCCTGTCCCCAGACCTCCTGTCCCCAGACCTCTTGTCCCCAGACTTCCTGTCTTTAGACCTCATGTCCCCAGACTTCCTGTCTCCAGACCTCCTGTCCCCAGACTTCCTGTCTTTAGACCTCCTGTCCCCAGACCTCCTGTCCCCAGACCTCCTGTCCCCAGACTCTTCCTCCTGCTCCTCTGGGAGGATCCCAAGGCGTTCCCAGGCCAGCCCAGAGACATAGTCTCTCCAGCGTGTCCTGGTCTTCCCCGGGGTCTCCTCTCGGTGGGACATGCCTGGAACTCCTCCCCAGGGAGGCGTCCAGGAGGCGTCCAGGAGGCGTCCTAACCAGATGTCCGAGCCTCCTCAGCTGTAGCGGCTCTACTCCGAGCTCCTCCCCCTGGTGACGGAGCTCCTCCCCCTGGTGAAGGAGCTCCTCCCCCTGGTGACGGAGCTCCTCCCCCTGGTGACGGAGCTCCTCCCTGGTGACGGAGCTCCTCCCCCTGGTGACGGAGCTCCTCCCCCTGGTGACGGAGCTCCTCCCTGGTGACGGAGCTCCTCCCCCTGGTGACGGAGCTCCTCCCCCTGATGATGGAGCTCCTCCCTGGTGACGGAGCTCCTCCCTGGTGACGGAGCTCCTCCCCCTGATGATGGAGCTCCTCCCTGGTGATGGAGCTCCTCCCCCTGGTGACGGAGCTCCTCCCCCTGGTGATGGAGCTCCTCCCCCTGGTGACGGAGCTCCTCCCCCTGGTGATGGAGCTCCTCCCTGGTGATGGAGCTCCTCCCCCTGGTGACGGAGCTCCTCCCCCTGATGATGGAGCTCCTCCCTGGTGATGGAGCTCCTCCCCCTGGTGACGGAGCTCCTCCCCCTGGTGATGGAGCTCCTCCCTGGTGACGGAGCTCCTCCCCCTGGTGATGGAGCTCCTCCCTGGTGACGGAGCTCCTCCCTGGCGACGGAGCTCCTCCCTGGTGACGGAGCTCCTCCCCCTGGTGACGGAGCTCCTCCCTGGCGACGGAGCTCCTCCCCCTGGTGACGGAGCTCCTCCCCCTGGTGTTGGAGCTCCTCCCTGGTGACGGAGCTCCTCCCCCTGGTGACGGAGCTCCTCCCTGGCGACGGAGCTCCTCCCCCTGGTGACGGAGCTCCTCCCCCTGGTGATGGAGCTCCTCCCTGGTGACGGAGCTCCTCCCTGGTGACGGAGCTCCTCCCCCTGGTGACGGAGCTCCTCCCTGGTGACGGAGCTCCTCCCCCTGGCGACGGAGCTCCTCCCCCTGGTGACGGAGCTCCTCCCCCTGTCTCTAAGGGAGTCCAGCCTCCCTACAGAGGAAGCTCATTTCAGCCGCTTGTATCCAGATCTGGTCCTTTCGGTCCTGATCCAGACTCAGGACCAGAGGTGAGGGGGGGAAGGTAGACTGACGGTAAATCCAGAGCTTCTGCTTTCAGCTCCTTCTTCACCACGACGGACCGATACGACTGATCTCTGCAGCCGCTGCACCGATCCGCCTGTCAGTCTCTCCTCCACCCTTCCTCCACCCTCCTGTCAGTCTCTCCTCCACCCTTCCTCCACCCTCCTGTCAGTCTCTCCTCCACCCTTCCTCCACCCTCCTGTCAGTCTCTCCTCCATCCGCCCCCCACTGTGAACAAGACCCCAAGATACTGAAACACCTGCAAAAGGCAGAGATGAAATCCTGTGGTCCCTGAACCGGACCCCCTCCGGCCCCTGGTCCCTGAACCGGACCCCCTCCGGCCCCTGGTCCCTGAACCAGACCCCCTCCAGCTCCTGGCTGCACCTAGAAATTCTGTCCATAAAGATTCTGAACAGAACCGGTCCAAAGTTCAGCCCTGCTGGAGTCCAACATGCACCGGGAGCAGGTGTGATTTACTGCCGGCAATGTGGACCAGACTCCTGCTCCGGTCCTACAGAGACCAGACAGCCCTGAACAAGGGGCCCCGAACTCCGTATTCCCGGAGCCCCCCCCCCACAAGACACCAGGAGGGACGTGGTCTAACGCCTTCTCCAAGTCCACAAAACACATGTGGACTGGTTGGGCGAACTCCCACGAACCCTGGAGCCCCTATGGAGGGTCTAGAGCTGGACCAGGGTTCCAGGACCAGGACCAAAACCTCATTGTTCCTCCTGAATCTGAGGTTCGACTGTCGGTCTTGTCTTTAAGACCAGAATGTGTGAAATGTGGAAAGAACTTTTTAGTAAATAATTAGAATTCTGTATTGCCAGCAGTTAGAACCATTCCATGTTGTGAACCGTGGCGTTTCCTTAGAAACCAACACGTTGAAGCTTCGACTGTGAGTCTTTACAAATGTTTGATAAGACTTTTGATCTGAAAAGAGCCGGATTGTGCCTGTGGACCCTGAACGCCTCACAGCTGCAGCTTCACTGCTGAGAGCAACACGATGGTCCCTGAACATCAGGATGAAGACGAAACAACCAGAGAGCAGTAAACCGCCGCTAGACCCAGAAACTAAACCTACCAGAACCACGTCTCCTCGTTCTCTCCGAGCCGCCGCCACGCCGCTCAGACACTTCCTCTCAGAACTGAACTGTCCTCAGCGACCTTTCCCGTTCCGTCCCAGACGCTCGGCGGTTAAATCTTCATTCCACCTCTCAGGAGCTGAGATCGCGTCCCGTCCACTGATGCTTGAACCGTTCAAAGCCAGCTGGTTCACGGGTGGCTGACGGCTAAGCTAACAGCTGACTGAGACGCCTAGCAGCAGGATGCTTTTACGAAGCGTCCCTGAACGCAGCACGGCGCAGGTGGTTCTCTGAGTCGGAGGGCTCCAGGTGTTCCACAGGTGCTGAAGGTTCAGGAGGAGCTGGTCCTGACAGGCTGGTGGAGGACTTCCTGCCTCCGTGAAGCAGGAGCCTCACCTTGTTAAAATCATGCGGCGGGCCGACGTGATGGTTCGGCCCGCCGTGTTCTCCGAGCCTCCGGCTCCGGAACAGTTCTCTGTCAGACTAAAGTCGGCTCTGTTCTAATAAAGAGCAAGAGAACAAAACATGATGCAAGAACCCCAACAGCTTCCAGTTCTGATTGGTTTTGTCAGATTTGCGTCTGAACCTCCGCCTCGGTGCCACAGCTTTGTGTTTGTGTTGCCATAGCAACCCCGACCTGCGGAGAGCCGAGCTGTCGGTGGACACGCCCCTGAAGAGGACGAGCAGCGGCAGCTCGTCCAGCTCCAGCACGCCCAGCTCCCAGGGGGGGTCCAACGAGCGAGGTGAGCCGCGTCCTGAGGGGGTCCCAGCCAGGAACCCTGGTCCAGGGTGGGGGAACTGGTCGCCATGACAACAAGGACCATTGTGGTCGTTCTTCCCCAAGTGACAGGAAGTGATCTGGATAAGATCTGTTGTGAGAACCTGGAGGACAGTTCTCTGTACAGAAGGGAGCCCGGAGGGTTCTCCTGGGTTCTCCTGGGTTCTCCTGGGTTCTCCTGGGTTCTCCTGGGTTCTCCGTCACTCAGAACCTCCACCCTCTTCCTCTCCATTCCAGGAACCTCGGCGGTGAAGATGGAGTCGTCCACCCTGTCCCACGAGAACCGGGAGGACGGACGGGACGCCACGCGGCCCAGCCGGCCGGCGGTGAGTACGGATTTGAACATGGAGCCGGGGCCGGAGCCGGGGCCGGGGCCGGGGCCGAGGCCGGGGCCGGGGCCGGGGCCGGGGCCGGGGCCGGAGCCGGGGCCGGGGCCGGGGCCGAGGTCGGTGCCGAGGCCGGGGCCGAGGTCGTGCCGGGGTCGGGGCCGGGGCCGGGGCCGGAGCCGGGGCCGGGGCCGGGGCCGGGGCCGAGGTCGGTGCCGAGGCCGGGGCCGGAGCCGGGGCCGGGGCCGGGGCCGGGGCCGGAGCCGGGGCCGGGGCCGGGGCCGAGGTCGTGCCGGGGTCGGGGCCGGGGCCGGGGCCGGGGCCGGGGCCGGGGCCGGGGCCGGGGCCGGGGCGTGCAGTGGAAAGTGGGCTGACTCTTCTCTCTGGACTAACCTTCCTCTTCCTCTCATCCCGCCCTTCATCCCTCCTTCACCATCGTCATCTTCATCATCCAGAGCTATAAGAGAGCTGTGGACGAGGTCAGTGATGCTCCTGCTCTTCATCACCCCTCCTCCTCCTCCTCTTCCTCCTCTTCCTCCACCTTTCCTCCCCCCTCCTCCTCTTACTCCTCCCCCCTCCTCCTCCTGCTCTTCATCACCCCTCCTCCTCCTCCCTCCTCCTCCTCCTCCTCCTGCTCTTCATCACCCCTCCTCCTCTTCCTCCTCCTCCTCCCTCCTCCTCCTCCTCCTCCTCCTGCTCTTCATCACCCCTCCTCTTCCTCCTCCTCCCTCCTCTTCCTCCTCCTCCTGCTCTTCATCACCCCTCCTCCTCCTCCTCCTCCTGCTCTTCATCACCCCTCCTCTTCCTCCTCCTCCTGCTCTTCATCACCCCTCCTCCTCTTCCTCCTCCCCCTCCCTCCTCTTCCTCCTCCTCCTGCTCTTCATCACTCCTCCTCCTCCTCCTCCCCCTCCTCCTGACCCTCCTCCCCCGTTTAACACTTTCATCTCCACTCACTCTCTTCATCTCTTTTCTTCCTCTTCATCATGTCGCTTCATCAGGAGTTGGTAAGAAAGTTTTTGCCACGCCCACTTCCTGTCCTCCAGCCAATCACGTGCATGCAGCGAAGCGCCTTCTCAGCAGTAAATCGTGACTGAAGACAGTTTTCTGTTGGACAAAGAAGACACCTTCTCTGTTGTTGACAGTCCTCATTCAAATTTAGGATGTTTTTTCACTTCCTGCTTTAGTTTTGAGATTCAGACGTTCATTTCACTTCATTTCACTTCAGTTCACTTCTTTTCACTTCAGTTCATTTCTCAGTGCATCTTGAACGAATGGAGCCGGAAGCTGTCCTCACTCTGGAGTTAAAAATGTCCTTCAGAGCTGCAGCAGGGGGACAGTACCGCCGCTGTCCACCGGGGACAGCAGGGGGACGGTACCGCCACTGTCCACCGGGGACAGCAGGGGGACGGTACCGCCGCTGTCCCTTGGGGACAGCAGGGGGACGGTACCGCCGCTGTCCCTCGGGGACAGCAGGGGGACGCTCTGATCAGGTCTTGTTTCCATGACAACGGAGCTCGGAGACGCTGAAAACCAAACTTTGTGAAAAACTCTTCGTCTCCATGGAAAACAGGAAAATCCTGGTTCTGGTGCTGGTCTTGGTCCTGGTCCCAGACCCAGTCCTTGTCCTGGTCCTGGTCTTGGTCCTGGTCCCAGTACCGGTCCTGGTCCCGGTCCCGGTCCTGGTCCTCGTCCTGGTCCCAGTGCCGGTCCTGGTCCCGGTGCTGGTCCTGGTCCTGGTCCCGGTCCCAGTGCCGGTCCTGGTCCCTATCCCGGTCCCGGTCCCGGTCCTGGTCCTGGTCTGTCCATAGAAGCGTTTTCAGAAAGTTAGTCAGGGGTCAGGGGTCAGTGAGCTGTGTGTGTGTGTGTGTGTGTGTGTGTGTGTGTGTGTGTGTGTGTGTGTGCAGGACCTGACCGCTCTGGCCAAAGAGCTGCGGGAGCTGCGGCAGGGGGAGGACTCGAGCCGCCCCCCCGTCAAGGTGACCGACTACTCGTCGTCCAGCGAGGAGTCGCACAGCAGCGAGGATGAGGAGGGGGAGGGGGACGGCGAGGGCGGGGCCAGCGACGGCACGGTGGCCGTCAGCGACATCCCCAGGATCATGTGAGTGGAACGTCGCCATGGAAACAGTCAACCGGGGGGGTCGGTAGGATCAGGGTCTGGGGGGTCAGTAGGATCGGGGTCTGGGGGGTCAGTAGGATCGGGGTCTGGGGGGTCAGTAGGATCGGGGGTCTGGGGGGTCAGTAGGATCGGGGTCTGGGGGGTCAGTAGGATCGGGGTCTGGGGGTTCAGTCGGATCGGGGACTGGGGGGTCAGTAGGATCGGGGGTCTGGGGGTTCAGTAGGATCGGGGACTGGGGGGTCAGTAGGATCGGGGGTCTGGGGGGTCGGTAGGATCGGGGTCTGGGGAGTCAGTCGGATCGGGGGTCTGGGGGTTCAGTCGGATCGGGGACTGGGGGGTCAGTAGGATCGGGGGTCTGGGGGGTTAGTCGGATCGGGGACTGGGGGGTCAGTAGGGTCGGATCGGGGTCTGGGGGGTCAGTAGGATCGGGGGTCTGGGGGGTTAGTCGGATCGGGGACTGGGGGGTCAGTAGGATCGGGGGTCTGGGGGGTCAGTAGGATCGGGGGTCTGGGGGGTCAGTAGGATCGGGGGTCTGGGGGGTCAGTCGGATCGGGGTCTGGGGGGTCAGTCGGATCGGGGTCTGGGGGGTCAGTAGGATCGGGGTCTGGGGGGTCAGTCGGATCGGGGTCTGGGGGGTCAAGAGGATCGGGGGTCTGGGGGGTCAGTAGGGTCGGATCGGGGTCTGGGGGGTCAGTAGGATCGGGGTCTGGGGGGTCAGTAGGATCGGGGTCTGGGGGGTCAGTCGGATCGGGGTCTGGGGGGTCAGTAGGATCGGGGTCTGGGGGGTCTGGGGGGTCAGTAGGATCGGGGTCTGGGGGGTCTGGGGGGTCAGCAGGATCGGGGTCTAGGGGTCAGTAGGATCGGGGTCAGGGGGGTCAGCAGGATCGGGGTCTGGGGTCTGACCCGGGCCCTGTGTTTCAGGCCTCCGGCCACTCCGAGCAGCAGCGAGTCGTTTGGAGCTCAGAACGACGT
>NW_021941378.1:760190-795190 GCF_902148845.1 Salarias fasciatus | reverse complement strand
CAGAACGGTTGGCGAGGGAGAGAGAAGCACGGATCTGGTCTGTTGTGGAGGTAAAGTGACCGTTGAGCCGATTGCACTGTGTGACTGCGTGGTGGTGGTGTGAAGTCTGAGGGCGGAGCAGGTGTTTCCTGGGTTATTGTCAGTGATGCTACAGTAATGCAGTAATGGACATGGACACTGACATTTCGTTATGCCACCGGATCAGGAGCTTCCTCTCAGAAAGGACACAGAGAGTCGGGATGGGCGGCCTCTTATCCCGACCTCTGACCCTCAGCACCGGGGCCCCTCAGGGTCGTGTCCTATCGCCCTGGTTGTTCTCCCTCTACACAAACACACTCACATCCTCACACAGCTCAGTATCCATCCTCCAATATGCAGACGGCACCTCAATAATTGGACTTATCTCTGACAATAATGAGAAACACCGTGGCGAGCAGGTCACCCAGGCTCCCTGGTGTCAGACTGAACCTTCAGCTCAACGCATCGAAAACAAGAGAACTGATCGTTGATTTTTCACGCTCACCTGCTCTCAAAGCACCATCTCCATCAGCTGACCTTATAGACATTACGCACTCATTTCAGTTCCGTGGGACACACATCAATAACTCCCTCAAATTTAAGCAGCACTCAGACGAAATTTACAAAAAAGCCAATAAAAGACTATTTTTCCTGAGACAACTCAAGAAATTCAAAGTCAGACACAACATCCTCATCCAGTTCTACACAGCCATCACTGAACGTATTCTCACCTCTTCAGTAACAGTCTGGTATGGAAATCTGGACGTCACTCATGCACAGAACTCCAACGCATAATCAATAAATCCTCCAAAACCACTGGCCACACTCTCCCATCCAGAGACACACCGTACCCAAGACGCACCGCACGGCGAGCAAGGAAGACCACCTCAGACCACACACACCCTGCTCACCACCTGTTCACACTCATGCCCCCCAGGAGGCGCTGCAGCTCTCTGACAGCTGAACCAGTCCGATTAAAAACAGTTTCTTTCCAATAGCTGCACGGACTTTAAACCAACCTGGATGTAAACTGCTGTGTCATCGTTTATGTCTGTTGACTGTAACGTTGTGTTTGTGACACTGTAACCGACCCTGTGAGACGTCAGCATGAAGTGCTGTACCGGAAACAAACTCCACCAGCTCTGTTGTGTGGCCGTTAATACATGATTCTGATTGTGAAGACAAGGCGAGCGTCGGGGCCTTGGTTCTCCTGGTGAGACGGCGTTGTGGGAATGCATTGTGGGACGGTGTTGTGGAACAGTGTTGTGGAACAGCGTGGTGTGTTGCGTTGCGCTCACGGCGTCCTCTGCTGATCTGTTTGTCTCGTAGGCAAACCGGTTGGGTCCGGTTCTTCCTCGCCACTGGCGTGAGCCGTGGAGCTGGCTGTGGGGGGTTTCTGGAGCGGGCGGGTGGGGGGGTAGCGCAGGTCTTCAGGCAGGGGGGCTGGAGCGCCGTCCGTGCTGCTCACCGTTACTGTCCAGATCGGCCTTCCTGATGCCTCTCCTCAGATTGGAGGGGGCTGTGCTGCAGACAGCCCTGTGACCTGTGACCTCTGGAGGTGGCGTTCTGTCCTTCAGGAGCTCGGTCGCCTCTCTGGTCCTCCAGGACCAGACCTCCTGGTTTCTGGCTTGGGTAGACCCAGATGCGTTTCTCTACTGTAACCGTGGAAACACCTGCAGGTGCTCGTTCTGAAAGACGGCCAGTCAGTGCTGCTGGTTCACTTCTGCAGCTGCTGAGGAGCCGCCGGGCTCTGTGCTGTCGGCGCCGCCGGGGTGTGTGTGCAGGGGCTCCTGGAGGGGGTGTGGGCCGACCGCCACGCCTCGCTCCCCTTTTCACCGCCGCTCCCCTTTTCTTTCACCGCCGCTCCTCTTTTCTTTCACCTCCGCTCCCCTTTTCACCTCCGCTCCTCTTTTTTTTCACCTCCGCTCCTCTTTTCTTTCACCTCCGCTCCCCTTTTCTTTCACCTCCGCCTCCCCTTTTCTTTCACCTCCGCTCCCCTTTCTTTCACCTCCGCTACTCTTTTCTTTCACTGCCCTCCCTTTTCTTTCACCTCCGCTCCCCTTTTCTTTCACTCCGCTCCTCTTTTTTTTCACCTCCGCTCCTCTTTTCTTTCACCTCCGCTCCCCTTTTCTTTCACCTCCGCTCCCCTTTTCACCTCCGCTCCTCTTTTCTTTCACCTCCGCTCCTCTTTTCTTTCACCTCCGCTCCCCTTTTCTTTCACCTCCACTCCCCTTTTCTTTCACCTCCGCTCCCCTTTTCTTTCACCTCCGCTCCCCTTTTCTTTCACCTCCGCTCCCCTTTTCTTTCACCTCCGCTCCTCTTTTCTTTCACTGCCCCTCCCCTTTTCTTTCACCTCCGCTCCCCTTTTCTTTCACCTCCGCTCCTCTTTTCTTTCACCTCCGCTCCTCTTTTCTTTCACCTCCGCTCCCCTTTTCTTTCAACCCTCCGCTCCCCTTTCACCTCCGCTCCTCTTTTCTTTCACCTCCGCTCCCCTTTTCTTTCACCTCCGCTCCCCTTTTCCTTTCACCTCCGCTCCCCTTTTCTTTCACCTCCGCTCCCCTTTTCTTTCACCTCCGCTCCTCTTTTCTTTCACTGCCGCTCCCCTTTTCTTTCACCTCCGCTCCTCTTTTCTTTCACTGCCGCTCCCCTTTTCTTTCACCTCCGCTCCTCTTTTCTTTCACTGCCCCTCCCCTTTTCTTTCACCTCCACTCCCCTTTTCTTTCACCTCCGCTCCCCTTTTCTTTCACCTCCGCTCCCCTTTTCTTTCACCTCCGCTCCTCTTTTCTTTCACTGCCGCTCCCCTTTTCTTTCACCTCCGCTCCCCTTTTCACCGCCGCTCCTCTTTTCTTTCACCTCCGCTCCCCTTTTCTTTCACCTCCGCTCCCCTTTTCACCGCCGCTCCTCTTTTCTTTCACCTCCGCTCCTCTTTTCTTTCACTGCCGCTCCCCTTTTCTTTCACCTCCGCTCCCTTTTCACCTCCGCTCCCCTTTTCTTTCACCTCCGCTCCCCTTTTCTTTCACCTCCGCTCCTCTTTCCTTTCACTGCCCCTCCCTTTTCTTTCACCTCCACTCCCCTTTTCTTTCACCTCCGCTCCCCTTTTCTTTCACCTCCGCTCCCCTTTTCTTTCACCGCCGCTCCTCTTTTCTTTCACCTCCGCTCCTCTTTTCTTTCACCTCCGCTCCCCTTTTCACCGCCGCTCCTCTTTTCTTTCACCTCCGCTCCCCTTTTCTTTCACCTCCGCTCCCCTTTTCTTTCACCTCCGCTCCCCTTTTCTTCACCTCCGCTCCCCTTTTCTTTCACCTCCGCTCCTCTTTTCTTTCACCTCCGCTCCCCTTTTCTTTCACCTCCGCTCCCCTTTTCTTTCACCTCCGCCCCCCTTTTCTTTCACCTCCGCTCCTCTTTTCTTTCACCTCCGCTCCCCTTTTCTTTCACCTCCGCTCCCCTTTTCTTTCACCTCCGCTCCCCTTTTCACCTCCGCTCCCCTTTTCTTTCACCTCCGCTCCTCTTTTCTTTCACTGCCCCTCCCCTTTTCTTTCACCTCCGCTCCCCTTTTCTTTCACCGCCGCTCCTCTTTTCTTTCACCGCCGCTCCTCTTTTCTTTCACCTCCGCTCCTCTTTTCTTTCACTGCCGCTCCCCTTTTCTTTCACCTCCGCTCCTCTTTTCTTTCACTGCCCCTCCCCTTTTCTTTCACCTCCGCTCCCCTTTTCTTTCACCTCCGCTCCCCTTTTCTTTCACCGCCGCTCCTCTTTTCTTTCACCTCCGCTTTCTTTCACCTCCGCTCCCCTTTTCTTTCACCTCCGCTCCCCTTTTCTTTCACCTCCGCTTTCTTTCACCTCCGCTCCTCTTTTCTTTCACCTCCGCTCCCCTTTTCTTTCACCTCCGCTCCTCTTTTCTTTCACCTCCGCTCCTCGCACCGCTCCTCAACATCCACCTCCACAGCCTCCACCCTCACTGTGACCACCTCCAGCAGTTAGTGTAAAGGAAGGTGGAGGTTCTGGGTTCTGGGCTGAACATGCACGATGCTGAATGGGATTCAGAAGCTGAGGTGTTCTGGACGGTTCTCCATGTTCCAGGGAAGAAGAACAAGCTGCGTGTTTACTACCTGTCCTGGCTGAGGAACCGCATCCTGCACAACGACCCCGAGGTGGAGAAGAAGCAGGGCTGGATCACGGTGGGGGAGCTGGAGGGCTGCGTGCACTACAAAGTCGGTACGGCGGCACCGAGTCCATTCAGGTGTCTGTTAGAACGTCTGCTGGAACGTCTCCCGGCAGTAACACGGTTCTCCTGCTCTCCTGCAGTGAAGTATGAGAGGATTAAGTTCCTGGTGATCGCTCTGAAGAACTCGGTGGAAATCTACGCCTGGGCTCCCAAACCGTACCACAAGTTCATGGCCTTCAAGGTGAGCGGAGAACCACGTCACGTTCCGACCAGCACTCCGTCAGCTCTGGTCAGATCTGTCTGGAGTCAGTCGCCTCTGTTTCAGTGCTCAGGAGCTTAAACAATTGGAAGACAGCTAAACTAAGCTAAGCTAGGCTAATCTGTGTCCCCTCCCTCCACCCCTTCACTCCTCTGCCCTGTCAGTCGTTCACAGAGCTGCAGCACCGCCCCCTGCTGGTGGATCTGACTGTGGAGGAGGGTCAGAGGTTAAAGGTCATCTATGGATCTAGTGTCGGGTTCCATGTGATCGATGTAGATTCTGGAAACCCGTACGACATCTACATCCCCTCGCATGTAAGACCCGTGCGTGCGTGCGTGTGTGTGTGTGTGTGCAAGGTCCTCGTCAGAGCACTCCTGACGCCCCCATGTGCCCCCCTCCCCCACAGATTCAGGGTCAGGTGACCCCTCACGCCATCGTGGTTCTGCCCAAGACGGACGGCATGGAGATGCTGCTGTGCTACGAGGACGAGGGCGTCTACGTCAACACGTACGGCCGCATCACCAAGGACGTGGTGCTGCAGTGGGGCGAGATGCCCACCTCCGTCGGTACGCCGGCCAATCAGAGAGCCCCGCTGCTCCTCCTCTTCCTCTTCTTCTTCCTCTTCCTCTGCGTCATCACAGCAACATCAGCAACACCTGAGATCCATCCATCCCGCCAGAAACAGCTGCAGTAACCTGTGTGTGTGTGTGTGTGTGTGTGTGTCTGCAGCGTACATCCACTCGAACCAGATCATGGGTTGGGGAGAGAAGGCCATTGAGATCCGCTCGGTGGAGACGGGTCACCTCGACGGAGTTTTCATGCACAAACGAGCTCAGCGGCTGAAATTCTTGTCAGAGAGGAACGACAAGGTGAGCCTGAACGCACCGCCAGTGTAGAAAAGACCAGGTGAGCCTGAACGCACCGCCAGTGTAGAAAAGACCAGGTGAGCCTGAAGACCAGGTGAGCCTGAACGCACCGCCAGTGTAGAAAAGACCAGGTGAGCCTGAACGCTCCATCAGTGCATGTAAAGACCAGGTGAGCTTTCACTCCTGCTTTTATGTGTCTCAGGGGACTCTCACCTGGTCCTGGTTCTGTGGACTCTCACCTGATCCTGTTCCTGGTTCTGTGTTTGTGTGGACTGACCTGGTCCTGGTTCTGGTTCTGCAGGTGTTCTTTGCCTCGGTGCGCTCTGGAGGAAGCAGTCAGGTCTTCTTTATGACCCTCAACAGAAGCTCCATGATGAACTGGTAACTGCCTGGCGTCGTTCTGCCCGCGACCAGGAGGTGGCGCTGAAGGGAAGACGGGGGGCGGGGTGTGTGTGTGTGTGTGTGTGTGTGTGTGTGTGTGTGTGTGTGTGTGTGTGTGTGTGGAGGTTAAAGTACAAGCTGCTGAATGGACCATGGAGCTTCAGGAGAAATTGTCCCCTCCCGTCCTCCCTGCGGGGGGCGCTGCAGGACGACAGGACGGACTGACACCGGACCAGGAGACTCCCTGGACACGTTCTGCTGTAGCACATGCCAGCCTGCAGGGGCGCTGCACGCTGGGAGAGACGGAACACTTCCTGCTTCTCACGGTAGCATTAGCATTAGCAGAGAAATCACTTGAAATGAGTGCAATGCAGTCATGCTAAGAGCGTCCACGCTAAGCTAGCTGAGTAGAAGCATCCATGCTAAGCGAGCTAACACACTTTATCGTTCACAGCTGGTCTACAGATAGAGAAGCTTTCAAGAAAATTATGCAGAAAGACCTGTAGTTGTGTTTACTGTACATTTTAGCTTCCAGGCTAACACCTTTAGCTTCAAGGCTAACTCCTTTAGCTTTAAGCTTTTGGGTGCACTCCTTTAGTTTTCAGCCGAGGTGGGAGGTTGGAGCCTGATCAAGTCATCTCCATGCCATGTTTTTGCCCTCACCTTGTACCACAGACAAGCTGAGGAGCAGGGCTGATTAGATTCACCTGGTGTGGTACATGGTCAGAGCAAAAACATGGCATGGAGATGACTTGATCAGGCTCCAATCTCCCACCTCTGGTTTTCAGGCTAACTCCATTAGCTTTCAGACTACTTCGTATAGCTTTCAGGCTAACTCACTAAGCTTCCAGGCTGACTCCTTTATTTTTCAGGCTAATTCATTTAGCTTTTAGACTCTTTTAGCTTACGGGCTCTGGTTTGCTTTCTGGCTAATTCAATCTTCAAGGCTAACTCCATTAGCTTTCAGGCTCCCTCCTTTAGCTTCCAGGCTAACTCATTTAGCTTTCAGGCTGACGCCTTTAGCTTTCAGGCCAACTCCTTTAGCTTTTAGCTTAACCTTATTAGCCTTTAGGCTGACTCCCTTAGCTTTTGGGCTAACTCCTTTAGCTTTCTGTTTTATTCATTTGGCTTTCAGGCTAATTCATTTAGTTTTTAGGCTAACTCCTTTAGCTGTCAGGCTGACTCCTTTAGCTGCCAGACTAACTCCTTTAGCTTTTAGCCTAACCTTATTAGCCTTTAGGCTGACTCCTTTAGCTTTTGGGCTAACTCCTTTAGCTTTCAGGCTGACTCCTTTAGCTTTCAGGCTGACTCCTTTAGCTGTCAGGCTAACTCCTTTAGCTTTCAGGCCAACTCCTTTAGCTTTTAGCCTAACCTTATTAGCCTTTAGGCTGACTCCCTTAGCTTTTGGGCTAACTCCTTTAGCTTTCTGGTTTATTCATTTGGCTTTCAGGCTAATTCATTTAGCTTTTAGGCTAACTCCTTTAGCTTTCAGGCTGACTCCTTTAGCTTTCAGGCTAACTCATTTAGCTTTCAGGCTAACTCTTTTAACTTTCAAGCTAACTTCTTTAGCTTTCAGGCTGACTCCTTTAGCTTTCAGGCTAACTCCTTTAGCTTTCAGGCTAACTCCTTTAGCATCCAGCTCACACAGGAGCTCTGTCAGCTGAATGATTGAAGAAATGAACCGGTTCAAGTCTCCAGAATGTTCAGAGGAGCATGATCACCTGACTGCATTCCTCTCATCTGTGGAACAGCTGTGAACAGCTGTCGCCGACCCCGCGGAGGGTGGGAATCGAACCGGGGGACACTTTGACCTCAGCCCGTCTCAATGCGGACAGCACCACTGCCCTCCCGGCCTCCCGGCGGCTTCACACACATGTAGCTCAACCCTCGGTGCACATTTCCTCCGTCGGGCAACCAGAGGCGGAGTGGAGCGGCCCAGTGGCGCAGCGGACGGCCGGCCGGGTGCAGCTCGGTCTGACAGCTTGTAGATAGATTCCTGCTGTAAATATTTCAATCCACACTGAGGACGGACGTCACAGAAAAAACTGTAAAAGCAAAACACTTCCCGCCTCTTTCTATCAGAGCTGATAGAACGAGGTGGGAAGTGTTTTGTCATCCCGCCAGACTTTTGGTTCGATCATCATAGAGGAGAACTCAGTTACTTCTTCAATCTTGGCGTCTTTCTACAGATTAGAGAAAATACATAGTTCTACCGATTTCTAAAGGAACAAGACAAAATGTTTTTATCGTGTTTGATTTGTATTTGTATTTCAATTTTTGTACGTATCCAGACTGTGTGTGTGTGTGTGTGTGTGTGTGTGTGTGTGTGTGTGTGTGTGTGTGTGTGTGTGTGTGTGTGTTTTCACCTTGTCTGAATCACTGGACTCAGTGAAAAGTCAAACACATCTGTGACGGTGAGAAAATCTACAATAAATGTCCCCGACTTGTACGACAGCCTCCCGCCTGTCTTTCTTCACACTCCAACACACCTGGAGGCAACGCAACTGCCCCTCAGCAATGACCACACAAGCAACTGCCCCACAGCTGCCACTGCCCAACAGCAACTGGGCCTCAGCAACTGCCCCACAGTTACAACTGCCCTATATGAACTGCCCTTCATCAACTGCGATATATCACCTGCCTTTTATCAACCAGCCTTTATCAACCAGCCTTTATCAACCAGCCTTTATCAACCAGCCTTTATCAACGGTTTATCAACCGCCCTTTATCAACCAGCCTTTATCAACCAGCCTTTATCAACCAGCCTTTATCAACGGTTTATCAACCGCCCTTTATCAACTGCCCTTTATCAACTGCCCTTTGTCAACTGCCCTTTGTCAACTGCCCTTTATCAATCGCCCTTTATCAACCACCCTTTATCAACCACCCTTTATCAACCAGCCTTTATCAATGCTTTATCAACTGCCCTTTATCAACTGCCCTTTATCAACTGCCCTTTATCAACCACCCTTTGTCAACTGCCCTTTGTCAACTGCCCTTTATCAATCGCCCTTTATAAACTGCCCTTTATCAACCACACTTTATCAAGCACCCTTTATCAACTGCCCTTTGTCAACTGCCCTTTATCAACTGCCCTTTATCAAGCACCCTTTATCAACCACCCTTTATCAATCGCCTTTTATCAACCACCCTTTATCAACCACCCTTTATCAACCGCCCTTTATCAATCGTCTTTTATCAACCACCCTTTATCAACCACCCTTTATCAACCGCCCTTTGTCAACTGCCCTTTATCAACTGCCCTTTATCAACCACCCTTTATCAACCGCCCTTTATCAACCAGCCTTTATCAGCCCTTTATCAACCGCCCTTTATCAACTGCCCTTTGTCAACTGCCCTATATCAACCACCCTTTATCAAGCACCCTTTATCAACTGCCCTTTATCAACTGCCCTTTATCAACTGCCCATTGTCAACTGCCTTTAATCAACTGCCCTTCATCAACCGCCCTTTATCAACTGCCCTTCATCAACCACCTTTTATCAACTGCCCTTTGTCAACTGCCCTTCATCAACTGCCCTTTATCAACCACCCTTTGTCAACTGCCCTTCATCAACCACCCTTCACCAACTGCCCTTTATCAACAGCCCTTCATCAACTGCCCTTTATCAACTGCCCTTTGCCAACTGCCCCGATATCAACTGCCCTTTATCAACTGCCCTTCATCAACCACCTTTTATCAACTGCCCTTCATCAACTGCCCTTTATCAACCACCCTTTATCAATCACCCTTTATCAACCGCCCTTTGTCAACTGCCCTTCATCAACTGCCCTTCACCAACTGCCCTTTATCAACTGCCCTTCATCAACTGCCCTTTATCAACTGCCCTTTGCCAACTGCCCCGATATCAACTGCCCTTTATCAGCCACCCTTGATCAACTACCCTTTGTCAACCACCCTTTATCAACTGCCCCGATATCAACTGCCTTTTATCAACTCTGATGTATCAACTGCCTTTTATCAACCAAACTTGATCAACTGCCCTTCATCCACCACCCTATATCACTGCCCCATATCAACTGCCCTATATCAACTGCCCCATATCAACTGCCCTTTATCAACTGCCTTATATCAACTGACCTATATCAACTGCCCTTTATCAACTGTCCTTTATCAACTGCCCTTTGTCAACTGCCCTTTGTCAACTGCCCTTTGTCAACTGCCCTATATCAACTGCCCTTTATCAACCACCCTTTATCAACCATCCTTTATCAACTGCCCTTTGTCAGTTGCCCTTCATCAACTGCCCTATATCAACTGCCCTATAACAACTGTCCCAACATCATCTGCCCTTTATCAACTTCCCCGATATCAACTGCCCTATATCATCTGCCCTTCATCAACCGCCCTTTATCAACTGCCCTATATGAACTGCCCTTGATCAACTGCCTTTTGTCAACTGCCCTTCATCAACTGCTCTTCGCCAACTGCCCTTCATCAACGGCCCTATATCAACTGCCCTTTATCAACTGCCCTATATCAACTGCTCTATATCAACTGCCCCAGTATCAACTGCCCTTTACCAACTTCCCCGATATTAACTGCCCTTTATCAACTTGACCAATATCAGCTGCCCTTTATCAACTGCCCTATATGAACTGCCCTTGATCAACTGCCTTTTGTCAACTGCCCTTCATCAACTGCTCTTCGCCAACTCCCCTTCATCAACGGCCCCTTTATCAACTGCGATATATCAACTGCCCTTTATCAACTGCCCTATATCAACTGCCCTTTATCAACTGCCCTATATCAACTGCCCTTTATCAACTTCCCTATATCAACTGCTCTATATCGACTGCCCCAATATAAACTGCCCTTTATCAACTTCCCCGATATCAACTGCCCTATATCATCTGCCCTTCATCAACCGCCCTTTATCAACTGCCCAGATATCAACTGCCCTTTATCAACTGCCCTATATCAACTGCCCCGATATCAACTTCCCCAATATCAACTGCCCCGATATCAACTGCCCTATATCAATTGCCCTTCATCAACCACCCTTTATCAACTGCGATATATCAACTGCGATATATCAACGGCCCTTTATCAACTGCCCTAAAGTAACCGCTCTATATAGCAACTGCACTATACCAGCCGCCATATTGCAGTTGTCCCACAGCAGTTGCCCCACAGTAGTTGCCCCACAGCCCCCCCGGGTTCCTCTTTTTCAAACTCGTGTCTGTTGAGGACTCATGTCGATATTTCAAATGAAAACGGAGCCTTTTTGTGTTTTTGTTTGAGAAACGTTTCCTGTTTTCACTCAAACAGCAGAAACCATGGAAACCGCCCCAGTACCGTCTGACCGTTTGAGTTTCATTTAGATTTTGAAAACCAGAAACCCTCTGATGTGTGTTTTGTTGTTGTGGTGGACGGTGGCTCCAGGAACCTTTGTTGAATAAAGAGCTGATCTCACTTCAACGGATCCCCAGAACATTGGTTCTGCTCTGAACCGAAGTGACGCCAGCGACTTCCAGAAGACATTCCGGTGACTTTCGGAGGCATTTCTGTGATTTACAGAGACGCTCCCCTGACTTCCAGAGATGCTGTTGGGAACGTCGCCGAGAGACGTCTTATCTCTGGAACGTCTGCACAGCGTTGCTGATCGGTCGTCATGGTTCTCTCCACTCACACAATGATTTAGACTCCTCGACATCTCCACAAATGATGGAGACCTGCTGGAGACCCGCTGGAGACCAGAAAGAGTCTCCAAGAAAACCCATGAATTTCCTGTGACTCCCCACAGACCCGGATCAGTTGACACGGTGTCAATTGATCTGGACTGGAGTCACCACCGGGTGGCCACCTCTTTTCTTCACAGCAGACCTGTTCTTTCCAGACCTGTTCTCTCCAGACCACTTCACCTCAGACCGGTTCATATCAGGTGGTCCAACCTGGAGCTCTAAAGATCAGGAGAAAACCTTTCCAAGTTCTTGTTTCCTCGGTCCACTGAAATAAAACCTGATGCTGAACACTTTCACACAAGTGTTTGCTTTTCTTGTACATGACACTGGAGTGGACAGATGTTCTCCAGATGTGAGGAGGAGAACAAACGAGCAGATAGATGTTCTCCAGATGTGAGGAGGAGAAGAGAGGAGCTGACAGATGTTCTTCAGGTTTGAGGAGAACAGAGGAGCTGACAGAAAATCTCCAGATGTGAGGAGAACAGAGGAGCTGACAGATGTTCTCCAGATGTGGGGAGGAACAAAGGAGCTGAAAGATGTTCTCCAGATGTGGGGAGGATCTGGGTGTGGAGCGGTGACTTGTCCTTGTCACTTGGTTCTGCTCTGCTGACTCAGGTATTTGGAATTGTTCTCTTTGTTTGGTGGAACCATGACGATAGAACAGGTGAGGCTCAGGAGGCGGAGCTTCGTCGGCAGAAACTCTTCTTCCAGAGTCCAGACTGTCACTGAGCAGAAGGAGCCAGCATGAAGACTGCAGGTCCGCAAGCGTGTGTGTGTCTGTTTAACTGTTGGGGATGTCTGTGTGTGTGTTTATTTGTGTGTGTGCGTGTGTTTGTGTGTGTATTTGTGTTATTGCATCTGTGTGTGTGTGTGTGTGTCATTGTGTGTGTTTGTGTATGTTATTGTATACACCTGTATGAGTATGTCTGTGTTACTGCGTCTGTGTGTGGGTGTGTTTGTGTGTTTGTATTACTGTATGTGTGTTGTGTATGTGTGTGTGTGTCATTGTGTTTGTGTGTATATTTTTGTGTTATTGCATCTGTGTGTGTGTCATTGTATGTGTGTGTGTGTGTTATTGTATATACACTTGTATGAGTGTGTCTGTGTTACTGTGCCTCTTGTGTGTGTGTGTCATCGTGATTGTGTGTCTGTCTGTTATTGTGTATACATGTGTTTCTGTGTGTGTGTGTGTATTATTGTGTCTGCGTTATTATTATTATTATTATTATTATATTTTTGAGGGTCCTCAGGCAATGCTTTTCTTCAGAGAAAAGCAATAGTTACTGTGCCGAGTAATTAGTTACTTTTAACACTTTGTAACTAAGTTACTAGTTAAGTTACTTTTTTGAAGGAGTAACTACCAACTATAGCTAGTTCCTTTATTTAACGTAACTTGCCCAACACCGGTCTGAACAGTTTGGAACCTAGATGGTCTCTCTGCTGATGGGGGGAAGCGGTGCTGGGTTGCCAGGTTTATGGCAGACCTGGCAACCCCCCCCCCCCCCCCCCCCCTCCCCCCCTCCCCCCACCACGGATGCTGCGGTAAAGTTGGCCGCGCATGCGCACTCCCGGTCCTCTTTTTCTTGGAAGGTAAGTGTGGCATGGCGCGTGTTTCTGCCTCGGGGAGATAAACGGCGCTCCGAACGGGCTTCCCCGCTCCGTGAACGCGCTCTCCGCCGCCCGGTGTGTCCGTGTAGCGGCTGGAGGGCCCCGGTCCTATTTTGTGTGAGTTTGCGGCGGGGTGGCGGTGGCCGCCGGTGGCGGGCTGGGTGTGGGTGTCCGTGCGGCCTACGGCGGCGCGGGCCGGGGAAACCTGCGTGTCATCGCCACCGCTAATCGGTCTCCTTCCCGGCGGCCCTCGGTGTCGATGTCTGGTGGCGGCCGGTGCGTCGAGACGGTGTAATCCCGGGGCAGCAGCGGGTCGTGAGGCAGCTGTGGTCCGGCTGCTCGGGGCTTTCGGGGCTGAATGAAGAGCTAACGGAACGGCTAGCCGCGGCTAGCAGCGCCTCAGGCGGATAACGGGACCCGCCGCTAGCCGCGGCTCCGGCGGCCGCGTGCCTCCACGCGCCCCGCCGTCCACACCCGGAGGCCGGAACCCGCTGATCGAGCTGTTAAAACGCACGTTTCCGTCGGCCGTGCGGCGGTTTTGGTGCTTGTTTCCGTGATGTGGAGCGGAGGCCGGCTAACCCGACCGAGCTAACGTGGCTAACCGACCCCGTTAATCCGCCCCGGCTGCCGGCCGCGCTGCTGGGAGAGCCCGCCGGGCCGCACCGGCAGCCGGCCGCGATCACCCCAGCCCGCCGCGGTCGGCCCCGGCCCGCAGATTACCGCTGTTTGTCTGAAATGTGGAGTGGGGGGGGGAGTGGGGGGGGGGAGCGGCCGAGCCTCGTGCTGGCTAACGGTAACGGAGCGTCCCTTACTCCGCGTTACTTCAAAACGTGGCTGAGGCCGGTTTAAAGTTACATTTCTACTCAAATATAGCAACACGGCCGGGCTCCAGCGGCCTCTTCCACAGTTCACTGCAGTCATGAGGATCTTCCTGCTTTAAGGAAACGTTTCAGAGCAACGGAACTCTAGATTAAAGTAATCGGCAATCCTGAGTTAGCATGAAGCCGACGATATATAGACGCATGAATGTATTTGTTAGAAGATAAAGTTTCAAACCGTCCCTGTTAGGTCAGTGCTTTTGTCTAGCATGATGCAGAAGTGAAGTTTCCCTGAGACCAGCGGTTCTGAAATGAGTCCAACAGAACAAAGGAGGAAGCTGAAACGTTGGATCAGCGAATGGTCTGCTGGTTCTGGGTTTGACTGCTGTTTCAGTTATTGATTGATTGAACTAGATTATCGTCATGATGCAGTGTTAGGGACTGCTCAGCGACGGCCGCTTGGAAGTGTTGGTTGAAGCGGTTTTAGGATCTGAACCAGAGGGAAGTGTCTGCTGGGTTTTGGGGAATTGGAGGACGGCGTTTCCACTCTGCGGACAGAAAGTGCTGAGTGCTGATGTCCTGCTCGGCGTGTCGCTGGACGGACTGTTTGTCTTCACTGTCCAGTGTCGGGGACACGGAGGGGGCCGCGGCCTTTATGGGGAGATTATCCGGGGGGCCCGGGTTTAGAGGCCTGTTTGTTCTGGGTTCCGCACCGGGGCCGGACAGGAAGTGGCCCGGCGCCGGGACTGACCCCCGACCTGTCGTCTCCCCGCAGCGTTCCCGACCCGTTGCGCCATGGCAGATCCCGATCTTGACTTCACGACCGGCGAGTCCGGGGCCTCGGCCACCTACCCCATGCAGTGCTCCGCCCTGCGCAAGAACGGCTACGTGGTGCTGAAGGGACGCCCCTGCAAGATCGTGGAGATGTCCACCTCCAAGACCGGCAAGCACGGACACGCCAAGGTGGGTGGAGACGCCGCGGGCCGCCGGCCCCCTTATCTCGGCCTCTAAACAGCCGGACGCCGGACTTTGACCCCTGCTGGAACCTGACAGGCGGCAGAACCGGTGGCGTAGCAGCGACTAGCTCCCATTTTAAGCTTTACAGAAAGACGGGGTCTCCAGAGGAAGGCCCGGTTCAGCTGCAGATCTGTATCAGTGTTCAGCTGGTTTTCATGAAATCTCCGAATCTTTCAGACTGATGCATCATGGGAGGACTGTGAGCATTTCAAATGCATCTCCTCCTCCTGGCTTGTACCCAGATGTTGGTAAATGCTGGTTGAACCGGTGGAAACCAGTCCGCTGACGGTTTCTTCACTTCCTGTTCAGGTGAACCTGGTCGGCATCGACATCTTCACCAACAAGAAGTATGAAGACATGTGTCCCTCCACCCACAACATGGACGTCCCGGCCATCAAGAGGATAGACTACCAGGTACGTCACCGCGAGCCGGACTCGTGTTCGATTCCGTCCGTCCAGCCTGGAGTCCCCCAGCTGCGTTTCCCGTACACTTCAAAATAAGAGTGGTGTTTTTCAGATTTTGCTGAAGTACCAATGCGATTTTCTGCCGTTCCCATGAATGCCAATTCCCACGCCGTTTTGCTCTTCAGCCACGAATCTCATCCCGCTTAGAAGACGGAGATGGGATGTATTTTCTCTTCCGTTTGTGAAACCACGGACGGCCATTATATTTCTATTATATTCTGTATTCTCTGTTTAAAAGTTATCCGTCTCCGAACGCACCGCGCTGTCTCTCTTCAGTGGACTGCTCAGGTTTAGGGTTGCCAGATCTGACTGTTTCCAGCACAAACACAACATAAAACCCACCCAACTCAACACTCAGCTCAATTTTTATCATAAACAGGCCGAAGTCACAACTGCAGCAAATGAAGGAAGACAAACGGCAGCAGGAACAGGCTAAACACAACCACCAGACAACAGCCAACACACCGACTGTCCGCCACCAGACCACTGCTGATGAAATGTATCAAAGCTGACGTGAAACATGAACAGCCAAACGTCTGAATCCAGATTCCTGGAATTGAACCAGTGATCGTGACGCCTGCCGGCGGTCAGTGAGGAGAAGGTGTTTCCGTTAGACTTCCAGGATTTACTGCTCAGTCCTGGAAAACCTGAGAGCCAGAAGCTTCCAGCCGGGTCAGGGAGGGGCTTCCAGATGTTGGTGTTTGATGACCTGCTTCTTATCGCCATGTGAACGTTTAGCACAGCGCTAGGATAAATGGAACGCATCGTCCCACCCGTTCTCCGATCGTTTCCACCGTTCCCTCGGTTCTCTGCAGGTCCCCACGCTCCCAGTGACCTGGACGTTCTCCTCTGTTCTTCACATGTTGAAGAACTCATGGGTGACGGTTCAAAGCCCGCGTTCTGCATCCAGCTAGCCCCACATAGCCGCTAACATCAGCGCGTGTTGTTAACATCTGGAAATTAAAAGCAGGAATCCGAGGTATGGAGATGCATTCAGGCTCGTCTGTCACCACGGTAACGGCAGATCAATCAGCATCGTCTGTCACCACGGTAACGGCAGATCAATCAGCATCGTCTGTCACCACGGTAACGGCAGATCGATCAAGGTCGTCTGTCACCACGGTAACAGCAGATCAATCAGCATCGTCTGTCACCACGGTAACGGCAGATCAATCAGCATCGTCTGTCACCACGGTAACGGCAGATCAATCAGCATCGTCTGTCACCACGGTAACGGCAGATCGATCAAGGTCGTCTGTCACCACGGTAACGGCAGATCAATCAGCATCGTCTGTCACCACGGTAACGGCAGATCAATCAGCATCGTCTGTCACCACGGTAACGGCAGATCGATCAAGGTCGTCTGTCACCACGGTAACAGCAGATCAATCAGCATCGTCTGTCACCACGGTAACGGCAGATCGATCAAGGTCGTCTGTCACCACGGTAACAGCAGATCAATCAGCATCGTCTGTCACCACGGTAATGGCAGATCAATCAGCATCGTCTGTCACCACGGTAACGGCAGATCGATCGTCTGTCACCACGGTAACGGCAGATCAATCAGCATCGTCTGTCACCACGGTAACGGCAGATCGATCGTCTGTCACCACGGTAACGGCAGATCAATCAGCATCGTCTGTCACCACGGTAACGGCAGATCGATCAAGGTCGTCTGTCACCACGGTAACGGCAGATCAATCAGCATCGTCTGTCACCACGGTAACGGCAGATCAATCAGCATCGTCTGTCACCACGGTAACGGCAGATCGATCGTCTGTCACCACGGTAACGGCAGATCAATCAGCATCGTCTGTCACCACGGTAACGGCAGATCGATCAAGGTCGTCTGTCACCACGGTAACGGCAGATCGATCAGCGTCGTCTGTCACCACGGTAACGGCAGATCAATCAGCATCGTCTGTCACCACGGTAACGGCAGATCGATCAGCGTCGTCTGTCACCACGGTAACGGCAGATCGATCAGCGTCGTCTGTCACCACGGTAACGGCAGATCCATCAGGGTCGTCTGTCACCACGGTAACGGCAGATCAATCAGCGTCGTCTGTCACCACAGTAACGGCAGATCAATCAGCATCGTCTGTCACCACGGTAACGGCAGATCCATCAGGGTCGTCTGTCACCACGGTAACAGCAGATCCATCAGGGTCGTCTGTCACCACGGTAACGGCAGATCCATCAGCGTCGTCTGTCACCACGGTAACGGCAGATCGATCAAGGTCGTCTGTCACCACGGTAACAGCAGATCGATCAGCGTCGTCTGTCACCACGGTAACGGCAGATCAATCAGCATCGTCTGTCACCACGGTAACGGCAGATCAGTCAGCATCGTCTGTCACCACGGTAGTGGCAGATCGATCAATCAGCGTCGTCTGTCACCACGGTAACGGCAGATCCATCAACCGTTTTTTAAATTGTAATCTCAGTGGGGTAACTAACTCGGGCTTCAAACTGATGGGATGAATTAAACTGTCTCGCTTCGAAGGCTTTCTAAGGTGTTACTTGATTTGGTGTTGTCATGGCAACGGTGTATTAACCTCCAGTGACGGGGTGCGGTTGGTTCGATCAAGCGTTTTGTCCTGTCGTTGATCGGGTCGTCGGCAGCATCCCAGCTACAGCCTTTTATTCTGGAAAGGCTCCTGACGCAGGAAGTGCTGCCCGGGAGCCGCTGTTGTCGTAGCGGAAGCGTGACTCTGCGTCTCTGGAGTCTGGATTCTTCCTGGTTTCCTCTGAGCTGAGAGCTCTCGTCAGGAGGTCAGAGTTCAGGTTGCGGTCCAGTCAGAGGCTTCTGTTGAGGATCAGTCGAGGATTGGAGGATTTCCTGGACACGAAGGCCTGAAACCTTTTAGTCGGTGTGATTTTTTATTTTTTTTTTTAATGTGATTAATCACATCTGTCAGCCTAAACAGCCTCCAGCGGGCTGCAGGAACATGACTCCATCTGAATGTTTGCTGGAAGCGGAGCAGCTTCTCACCAGCAAACCGGCACTGGAGCGGGGTTCGAACCATCCAACATTTTAAAGTTGAGCTGCTCAAGGGAGGTTTCAGTCCCAGTTGGTCTCTGGGTGTAGAACAGTCCAGAACGTCGACGCCACAGCAGGATGATTGAAACAGAGGAAACTAATCCCCATAATGCACCTGGGCTGCACAGGGAGGAGAAGGGAAGTGTCGGTGACGGTGGAAGCGACTTTCCTCTTGTTTCCTTTGAGCCCGTTTCAAACCCTCCTGAGATTAATCGCAGTTTCAAGAAGTTCCCCCTGACAGATTCCAAGGTTCTCCTGGTCCAGGACCTGGTCTGGGTCCAGGTCCTGGACCAGAGTCTCCTGGGACAATACCGTCGAAACGTCAACAGTAGGGGAACACCAACCATCCGTGTTCTCCACTGTACTGGTTTTGTGTGTGTGTGTGTGTGTGTGTGTGTGTGTGTGTGTGTGTGTGTGTGTGTGTGTGTGTGTGTGTGTGTGTGTGTGTGTGTCCTTCACCGAACCCAGCTGCACCAACTAGTGGCCCGATGTGGAAACTGCAGTGTTTTCGGTTTCTGCTGTGTGAACGTCAAACTTGGCGTCAGACTCTGATTGGTCAGAACAAGCTGGTGGCGCTCCTGATTGGCCCCTGGAGAGTCCCGCCCTCTAACGTGGTTCCCTCTTCTGCAGCTGATCAACATCAACGAGAACTACATGACCCTGATGGGGGACAACGGAGACATCCGAGAGGACCTGCGCGTCCCGGAGAACGAGGTCGGGAAGGAGATCGAGGCCAAGTTTGAAGCCGGAGACGAGTTCATGGTGAGTCTGGAACCGGCCGGTCGGGTCCGGGTGCCCCGAGGGACTCTCCGGTCCCGACGGGTGACACACCTCCATCCTGAGTCAGTCCTCCAGCAGCTCCACCTGAAAGCCACCAGTCCGAACAGCGCTCTGTCTCTCGGCTCTGCTCCGTCACCTGACGGGTGGAGCGGCGGCTCGTCTGTCCTCCTTTGCCTGCTGAGGTTTGGTGTTTTGGTCCAGATCCTGGTCTTTTGTGGAGATGGGTGGGGTCTGGGTGGGGTCCTGGTAGAGGTGGGTGGGGTCTGGGTGGGGTCCTGGTAGGGGTGGGTGGGGTCCTGTAGAGTCTGCTGACGGTGCAGCTGGGCCGGGGGGGGGGCTGCCGGTGGAGTCCTGGTTGGCTCTCGGGTTCAGGTGGGGGGGGGGGGGGGGGGGGGGGGGGGGGGGGGGGGGGGGGGGGGGGGGGGCGGTGAGGAAGTACTCCTGCCTCCGTGCATTCACCATGTGCCGCGGTAACCATGAAGAGGCCTGATCAGGGATTCCGCTGTAAAGAAACGGCAGCGGACTAGAAACGGTGTAGAAACATTCTAGAAACGTTGGTTGTGTCTTCACAGTACAGCTGTAACACCCTGAGCGGACTGTTAGTGACTGTGACCTGCAGGGCGCGAGGAGGAGTCGGGCGGCGTCCCGGACAGCCGCCCGGGAGCGGCGTCCCGGACAGCCGCCCGGGAGCGGCGTCCCGGACAGCCGCCCGGGAGCGGCGGTCAGGATCCAGCTGCTCAGCGACTCACCTGGCTCTGCAGCTCCGACCCCTCCTCCTCTCAGCTGTTCTGTTCAGTAGGAAAGTCTTTGTTTGGCCTGTTTCCTCCTGTCTCCCGCCGTGTTGTGCTGCGCGCTCAGTCGGAGTAGTGAAACACTGCTACAGGTTTAGTTCCGCCTGGAAAAAAGTTTGGTTCCACAAAG
The DNA here is from genome assembly GCF_902148845.1 of Salarias fasciatus. NCBI lineage: Eukaryota > Metazoa > Chordata > Actinopteri > Blenniiformes > Blenniidae > Salarias > Salarias fasciatus. Next base: position 775,149 of record NW_021941378.1, on the reverse strand, counting down.
ACCTCAGAGGAGGAGGTTAAGGGTTTTATTGTTGCTTTGTAATGAAATGAGGTGGAAACGGCCTTTTTGAATTTAAACTTTGCTTGGAGGGAAGGTTTTTCACCGGACGTTTTGACCGGTGGTGTTAAAATATGCCGGACTTCAGCAGATTTTACCGGTCAAAGTCCGGTAATGACCGGATAACGGAAACCCTGACCACGGTACAGATTTCAGGCCACGTCTCCCGTCGTTCCATCGAACCGCCGCTCTGCTCGTCTGAGAATCCAGGAAACGGTTTTTAACTGCGGCCGACCTGCTCCGGAATTAGAGCCGCGTCGCCCAGCAGGGGGGTGAGGCGTCAAGTTTCACGTGTGTGTGTGGTGTGTGTGTGTGTGTGTGGCAGGTCACCGTCATCTCCGCCATGGGGGAGGAATGCGCCGTCGCCACCAAGGTCCTGGGCAACAAATAAGGAGACGGACTTTGCAGCCCAGCCAACAAGCACCGCCCACAACAGTCTCCTGCATTCTCATTGGTTCAGTCACCAAAGCGTCGGCCTTCACAGACAACCTCGACTCATCCTGTCGCCCCCCGCCCCTCCCCCCCCCCTCCCCCTCCGAATGTCTCCAGGCAGCCCGCTGCGCTGGTCCTCCTGATCACTGAGGTTCTGTTTGGTAACAATCGACTTTCTATAAAACGACTTTAAAACAATCCGCCAGCTGCTCCTTCCTGCTTATTCCTTATTCCCCCGTCTGTCTGTCCATCCGTCTGTCCATCCGTCTGTCCATCCGTCTGTCCATCCGTCTGTCCGTCTGTTTGTTTTGGGCCACTCACATTCCTGAATGTTCCAGAGACGATGGGATTCAGCTTTTGTATGCTTAATTTTTTATATTCTTTCGACTGAATATAGCGGGTGGGCGGGGCCTGGGGGTGGGCGGGGCCTGGGCGTGGTCTGGTCTGTAGACCTGAATCCTGGTGGAGGCGGTCAGACGGCGGTCGGAGTTTCCAGCATGTCTCAAACAAAACCAGTTGGGTTTATTTCCTCTCTTCTCCAAAACAAACAGAAGCTGCAGTGATTGGTCCTCGTGACGTGACTCTCCTGTCAGGGCTTAGCCCCGCCCCCGCCGCCACGGCGAGGCGGGCGGGCGGAGGAGGTTCTGTTCACTCGAGGCCTTTGTCACCTGACTGGAGATGGCAAAAATAAAACCATGAAAGAAATGGAGGAACCGTGTGAGTCTGTGTGTCTGAGCGTCTGCGTCGCGGTGAAACTCCACAGCAGCAACGCTAACGTCAAGCCTTCACTGCGCTAACGCAACAACGCTAACGTCAAGCCTTCACTGCGCTAACGCAACAACGCTAACGTCATGCCTTCACTGCGCTAACGCAACAACGCTAACGTCAAGCCTTCACTGCGCTAATGCAACAACGCTAACGTCAAGCCTTCACTGCGCTAATGCAACAACGCTAACGTCAAGCCTTCACTGCGCTAATGCAACAACGCTAACGTCAAGCCTTCACTGCGCTAATGCAACAACGCTAACGTCAAGCCTTCACTGCGCTAATGCAACAACGCTAACGTCAAGCCTTCACTGCGCTAATGCAACAACGCTAACGTCAAGCCTTCACTGCGCTAATGCAACAACGCTAACGTCAAGCCTTCACTGCGCTAATGCAACAACGCTAACGTCAAGCCTTCACTGCGCTAATGCAACAACGCTAACGTCAAGCCTTCACTGCGCTAATGCAACAACGCTAACGTCAAGCCTTCACTGCGCTAATGCAACAACGCTAACGTCAAGCCTTCACTGCGCTAATGCAACAACGCTAACGTCAAGCCTTCACAGCGCTAATGCAACAACGCTAACGTCAAGCCTTCACTGTGCTAATGCAACAACGCTAACGTCAAGCCTTCACTGCGCTAATGCAACAACGCTAACGTCAAGCCTTCACTGCGCTAATGCAACAACGCTAACGTCAAGCCTTCACTGCGCTAATGCAACAACGCTAACCTGAAGCCTTCACAGCACTAACGTAACAATGCTAACGTCAAGCCTTCACAGTGCTAACGCAGCAATGCTAACGTCAAGCCTTCACAGCGCTAATGCAACAACGCTGACGTCAAGCCTTCACAGCGCTAATGCAACAACGCTAACGTCAAGCCTTCACAGCGCTAACAACAAAGCTGACGTCAAGCCTTCACTGCGCTAATGCAACAACGCTAACCTGAAGCCTTCACAGCACTAACGTAACAACGCTAATGTCAAGCCTTCACAGAGCTAACGCAATAACGTTAACGTCAAGCCTCTATAGCGAAGATGCTAATGTTGAAACTGCAACACAGCGACTCGATGCGACAATGTTAATACTAAAACTACAATGCGCTGAAACGCCGCCGCCGGTAAAACGTTGCTGCTCACACTGTTCCAACAACGCCATCAGGAGTTGTCGGAACTCGTTCAACACACTTCAAGCGGAGCCAGCTTTGTCGTTTCAGAAGTTTTGCGTTTCTGGAAAGTCTGTTTGCGGCGGAACGCTGAAGCCGTAGCAGTTGCCGTGTTTCACCGTCGGCGGACGCTGTTTGTGCCGAAATCACACGGCGCCGTTAGCTCAGCCGAGTGTTGGGCCAGGAGCAGCTCCGCCTGTTTACACCACGGCAGAACTCCAGCAGCTCAACAAGGTTCCATCTTGGTTTTCAGAGTCTCTGAACGCCGTCGTCATGGCAACGGAGTCTCAAAAGGCGTGAGCGTAAGGCCAGTACACACTACAGGATTTTTTTCAGTCTGCCCCGATTCAGAGACCCCCCCCCCCCCCACGGAGTGCAAGGACTCTGTCAGAAAGTTGAAATGGAGCAGAACAGAAGAAGAGCGGAACTTACATAGTTTGGCAGTATTTTCTTATACTTTGGTAAAAATTAAGCTTACTCGTGATTTTTTTTTTTTTGCTTTAGACTGCAGAGTGGAGCAGTATAGAAACAGTTATTAGTAGCAGTCTATGACAAATACGTACTTTTTTAAATCACCAAATACCTTAAATCATTCTTTTTGTCCCCAGGTTGGAAGGTTTACACCAGAATAAGAACATGTTTAGCTTTGATTAGGAGAGTGGCGGAGATGCAGATGAATGAATGGAATCGGGGTTTGGGTCTGAATGGAGGAGATCCAGTCCATCCAGGAGCGGTACAGTCGATTATCACAGCGGCATCAAGACCGCGAGACGGAGCTGTTCAGCCAATCAGGGAGGTTTGTTCCGAGGGTGTGGTCAGGTCGGCTCAGAGCTGATTGGCTCCTCTCAGAGGACACCACACACAGCAGGATTTGCGATTTGAAATATTAAACATGTTCATTGTCCATGATCTCCTTCTGGCTCCGACCGGAGAACTCGCCACTGCCAGTGAGGTGGAGCGGCGGCGGCGGCGGCGGCGGCACTGGTCTGGAAACGCTCCAGCCTGAGGGTTCAGAACCGCCCGCGACCACACCTTGCTCATGAGAACGTGAATCATCTCTCGCTCATATGAGCATGAATCATCGCCTGGGATGACGCCATGCTGTGGACATGCTGAGAATTGAACCAGCAACCCAGCCACAGCCACCCGTGTGTGTGTGTGTGTGTGTGTGTGTGTGTGTGTGTGTGTGTGTGTGTGTGTGTGTGTGTGTGTGTGTGTGTGTGTGTGTGTGTGTGTGTGTGTGTGTGTGTGTGTGTGTGTGTGTGGTGTGTGTGTGAGAGAGAGAGAGAGTGTGTATGAGAGAGTGTGTGAGAGTGTGTGTGTGTGAGAGAGAGAGACAATGATTGACCAGACTCGGCAGGTTTATTATCGGGTGTGTTTGGTTGATGTTGACCTTTGGACCTGCCCGATCTCCACGGCAACAAGAGTTCAGTCAAATGTTTCTGAACAAAAACTCAGATTTTCTATGAATTTAAGTTATAACACGATCAATCAGGATTGTTTATCATTTCTTTTAATTTCAGATCATTTTTTGAAAACAACTCAGCAAAGATTAGACAAAAGTAATCAAGATTCATTATTAGTAAAATCAACTAGTGAGTATTTTCAACTCCGATGTAATCTTAATATCAGTGGAATTAAATATTTCAAGAATCATGAACTACAAGAAAAATGAAAATGAGAAAGCCTCATGCTCCTTCACTGCAGTTTATCCGGTAAATAAACCTTCTGTGTTTTTATTTTATAAAAGTCTTTAAATTTGATGTTTCACACATTTTAAATCAGTTAAAGTTGATGAAAGTGTTTTTTCAAGTAAATCATTAAAGTCCTATTTCCGCTGTGACGTACCTTTGACCATATTTGGTATGAGGGTGTTCTCTAGCGTGACGTCGTCTTTCAACGTCACTTCCGTTCCGGTCTTTCCGGTCCTCTCGTCAACATGGCGCCGGTGAGTGTTGTCTTCTCTTCACAGATTCTCAGAATTTAACGGGAACGTCTGTTTGTGTCGTTGGGATTTGAGCCCCGATCCGCGGATTAGCGGCTAAAGTGACGGTTTCGCGGAGGTTTGTGAACAGAAAACGGGATTCAGTCGACAGAAAGCCGCGCGCTACAGTTAGCATTAGCTAGCAGTTAGCATCGTCTGGCGACACGTGTCCCATTCATTTACGGAGGAGAACCGGAACCAGCGCCGAGCGTCCTGCTCGGTCCGGTTCTTACTGCTCAGGCTGAGTTTAACCCGGGAAAAGTCTTTGACCAGCGTGAAGCTAAAAGACCGTAACCTTCAGCGCTGCTCCCGGAGACGCCCTGGCCTCCAGGGCTTTGGGTTTAAATGTTTTTAAATCTTTCGTTCCAAGTGTCTTAGAATGCAGATTTATATGTCAAAAAGAGGCCGAAGTGACAGTAGATCCTCTGACCTGAGGGGCTTGTATCTGTCAACACATGTTCATGAAGCTCTTGCAAGTCTTCATCATAAACCCTTCAGTTACAGGAACAAAAATCTTGAGTTAAAGCGATACTTCAACATTTTGGCAAATTGGCCCATCTAGGGCAATTCGGTAGTCATTTAGAACAGCATACTTACTTTTTTTGTGAGGGCGAGCTGTTGTTTATTCAGCGGTGCGTCTGAGGAGAGCTTCACGGTGGACATAATGGAAGTGGACGGTACAGTTGCTTCCCTCGTCAAACTCATCAAATACACAATCCAACAACCACAAAACACACTTTGGTGGACACGTTATAATCCGCACATTCACTACGCTGTGAAACACCAACAAATAATATTGTAGCATTACGACATTTAAGCAAATATTGGGAACTACTTTTTCTTTTGAGATCACTACGCCCAGACGCCATGTTTAGTAAGTAGTTCCGTCTTAGCAATCTTCGCAAAAAAACGCTCAATCTCGTAATTTTGCATTAATATTTCACAGCGTAGTGAATGTGGGGATTATAACGTGTCCACCAAAGTGTGTTTTGGGGTTGTTGGATTGTGTTGGATTGATGAGTTTGACGAGGGAAGCTACTGTACCATCCACTTCCATTATGTCCGCCGTGAAGCTCTCCTCAGACTCACCGCTGAATAAACAACAGCTCGCCCTCACAAAAAAAGTAAGTATGCTGTTCTAAATGACTACCGAATTGCCCTGGATGGGCCAATTTGCCAAAATGTTGAAGTATCGCTTTAAGATGGGTGTGTGTACTGACAGATTATCGTGGATGTATGTTAGATGCACAGTAAGTACTCAGTCAGCTTCCACACTTCTATACACTAAGTCTAATTCAACATGTCTGAAAAGGGAGAGATGAAAAACCGATCCAGAACCATCGATTTAAAGCTTCTCCATATGAAATAATCCGGTTTTCGACTGATCGTGATGGTGAAGGGTGACGGCTGAGCTGTGACCGGTCTCCGCTGAGCAGACCGCCGTCCTCCTGTCCGTCCCTCACGTGAATCTGGTCCGGTTGTGGCTGTTCAGATCCAACAGAAGAAGAAAGCTGCTGCCGCGGGGAGGAAGGGCCGCCGGGGGGCGCTGTGGAGCTTCACCGTGGACCTGAGCCACCCGGTGGAGGACGGCATCCTCGACTCCTCCAGCTTCGTAAGTCCTCAACGAAACGAACTCATTCGCAGACCAACAGGTTCCGGTTATAAACCAGCTTCAGCACGTCGTCTGCACAGGTGGAACATTTATAATCCACACTAACTTTCCAGGGATCGAAGGATTTATATTCACATAAAATGCTCCAACAAGGTGCAAAGTTTCAGATCAGAGATTTTTTGTCATCTTCAAGGATTTAATAAATAATACAAAATATGCATTAAATATAAATCATAAAAAAAATAATTCAGTTAAAATCATTTTCTTAAAACACAAAACAATCAAGTATATTGAGAATGTGGCTCTCCGTCCTACATTAACAGTCATTTTTATCCGGAGAGAAGTGACCATGTTCAGCAGTCCGGCCCGCCGTCCGTTTGTCTTCAGCGCCACAGTTCCTCTCAGGATGAGCCAACCACCGCGCAGTTAAGCTGCAGCTCCGTGTGGCCTGCAGGGGGCGCTCCGGCCTGCAGGGGGCCCTGCAGGGGGTGCTCCGGCCTGCAGGGGGCGCTCCAGCCTGCAGGGGGCACTCCGGCCTGCAGGGGTGCAGGGGGCCCTGCAGGGGGCGCTCCGGCCTGCAGGGGGCGCTCTGACGCTGAAGCGTGTCCTGTTCTCAGTGATGCTGACCCGGCGTGCGGACTAGGGCGCCCTTCCCTAGCTCCGCCCCCAGCTAGGGTTCCCTTCCCTAGCGCGTCACTCTGCTCTGTCCAATAGGAAGCCTTCCTCAAGGAGAGGATCAAGGTCAACGGCAAGACGGGGAACCTGGGGGGCGCCGTGCAGGTGGGCCGGCTCAAGAACCGGGTCAACGTCACGTCCGAGAAGCAGTTCTCCAAAAGGTCAGTTTGGGTCTGAAGCCCCCCCTCTGGGTCTGACCCCTCCCCCCTGCAGGTCTGACCCCTCCCCTCCCCCACAGGTACCTGAAGTACCTGACCAAGAAGTACCTGAAGAAGCACAGCCTGCGGGACTGGCTGCGGGTCGTGGCGTCGGACCGCCAGACGTACGAACTGCGCTACTTCCAGATCAGCCAGGACGACGGCGAGTCGGAGGCCGAGGACTGAGTGTGTGTGTGTGTGTGTGTGTGTGTGTGTGTGTGTGTGAGAACGGGGAATAAAAGGAGAACCACACTCTGACGTCTCCATGCTTTTATTTTGAAATATGGGTCCTGCTGCGGCGCCGGGCCGCTTGATTGGTCCGCCTGCTGGAGGACCGGTAAGGACCTTCAGTGGAAGGCTGATCAGCCTGTATTGATCCGGATCGGTCTGGGTCCGGCTCCGGTGCCGGTCCGGCTCCGGTGCCGGTCCGGCTCCGCCTTCTGGAGCCCAGTGGAGAAGAAGATTCTGTCACCTTGAACGTTCCAGACCGGGTTCCTCGCCGCCTGCAGCCGGGTCTTCCTGGTTCCTTGCGGACGGGAAGAGTTCCGTTAAAGCTGCTTCCTCTGAACGTAGAACCGACGTCTGCCAGGCTCAGAGGCCCCGAGGCAGACTGAGGCCGGTTCCTTCACCGGTTCTCCAGCTCAACTCCCTCCAGGACCTCCAGGTCTGACCCCTCCCCTCCAGGTCTGACCCCTCCCCTCCAGGTCTGACGCCTCCCCCTCCAGGTCTGACCCTCCCCTCCAGGACTGACCCCTCCCCTCCAGGTCTGACCCCTCCCCCTCCAGGACTGACCCCTCCCCTCCAGGTCTGACCCCTCCCCCTCTAGGTCTGACCCCTCCCCTCCAGGTCTGACCCCTCCCCTCCAGGTCTGACGCCTCCCCCTCCAGGTCTGACCCCTCCCCTCCAGGACTGACCCCTCCCCTCCAGATCTGACCCCTCCCCTCCAGGTCTGACCCCTCCCCTCCAGGTCTGACCCCTCCCCCTCCAGGTCTGACGCCTCCCCCTCCAGGTCTGACCCCTCCCCTCCAGGTCTGACGCCTCCCCCTCCAGGTCTGACCCCTCCCCTCCAGGTCTGACCCCTCCCCCTCCAGGTCTGACGCTTCCCCCTCCAGGTCTGACCCCTCCCCTCCAGGTCTGACCCCTCCCCTCCAGGACTGACCCCTCCCCTCCAGGTCTGACCCCTCCCCTCCAGGTCTGACCCCTCCCCTCCAGGTCTGACCCCTCCCCTCCAGGACTGACCCCTCCCCCTCCAGGTCTGACCCCTCCAGGTCTGACCCCTCCCCTCCAGGTCTGACGCCTCCCCCTCCAGGTCTGACCCCTCCCCCTCCAGGACTGACCCCTCCCCTCCAGGACTGACGCCTCCCCTCCAGGACTGACCCCTCCCCTCCAGGTCTGACCCCTCCCCTCCAGGACTGACCCCTCCCCCTCCAGGTCTGACCCCTCCCCTCCAGGTCTGACCCCTCCCCCTCCAGGTCTGACCCCTCCCCTCCAGGTCTGACGCCTCCCCCTCCAGGTCTGACCCCTCCCCCTCCAGGACTGACCCCTCCCCTCCAGGACTGACGCCTCCCCTCCAGGACTGACCCCTCCCCTCCAGGACTGACCCCTCCCCCTCAGCCCTGGTCCCAAACTCCTCCTCCGGGCCGCCGGGCTCCTGAAGCGCCTCCAGTCCGGTCTTCCTGTGTTCAGTCCTCTTTTTAGAATCAGCCTCATCAGCTCCTGCAGACAGGAGCCTGGTCCCTCCTGGTCCCTCCTGGTTCCTCCTGGTCCCTCCTGGTCCCTCCTGGTCCCTCCTGGTCCCTCCTGGTTCCTCCTGGTTCCTCCTGGTCCCTCCTGGTCCCTCCTGGTTCCTCCTGGTCCCTCCTGGTCCCTCCTGGTTCCTCCTGGTCCCTCCTGGTTCCTCCTGGTCCCTCCTGGTCCCTCCTGGTCCCTCCTGGTCCCTCCTGGTTCCTCCTGGTTCCTCCTGGTCCCTCCTGGTTCCACAGGTCACTAGTGAAATAGTGAAGAACTGAACCTGGTCCCGTGATGTGGTCTGAGTGAGGGTGTTCTTTCGACCTCCCGTCTCCTACAGTCGATCGCTTCCGAACATGTCAGCCTCCGACTCCCAAGTGCCGCTTGCTAACGTGGCCAGAACTCCCCCAGACCAGGAGGCTACGGCTAGCCAGGAGGCTACGGCTAGCCTGGAGGCTACGGCTAGCCAGGAGGCTACGGCTAGCCAGGAGGCTACGGCTAGCCTGGAGGCTACGGCTAGCCAGGAGGCTACGGCTAGCCTGGAGGCTACGGCTAGCCAGGAGGCTACGGCTAGCCTGGAGGCTACGGCTAGCCAGGAGGCTACGGCTAGCCTGGAGGCTACGGCTAGCCAGGAGGCTACGGCTAGCCAGGAGGCTACGGCTAGCCTGGAGGCTACGGCTAGCCAGGAGGCTACGGCTAGCCAGGGTGTGGAACTAGCAGGTGAAGAAGACACAGGCTGAGTTGGAAAGCGCATACTGACCTACTCATACTAACCTACTGAGTATGCAGTAGCAGTATGCCATTTTGAGTATGCGAGAAGTTCCCGGATGTGTACTGCATTCGCCAGAAATGTTGAGTATACATCGTGTGTTCACTACTCATACTGAAATTACCCAAGATGCAACACGACGGACAGCGGTTGCCAGACGCCAGACAGCTTGCGCCGCCTGGCGGCCGGCGGGTGGCGGGTGGGGGGGTCGGGGTTCGTGTGTGCTCTGACTCCTCCTGCTGGAGCCGCTCGCTGCCGCTGGCTCACATTTCTCCGAATTCGTCCGAACAAAATCATGAACGGCTGGTATTCGGACGTCACTCAGAAAATCGGCGCTTTGATGGATTTAAAGTTCACAGAACGTCGAGCGACTCCGGAGGGCGTGAAGAGTGGCGTTGAAGACGACACCAAGCGCATCACAGGCAGGATCACGCATGTCTGAGGTGGAGGACCGCGCCACCTGCCCGTCTTCTACGTTTGATGCTCTGGAAAAAGGAGTGAAGATTCTGTCACAAGGCGCTGAAGAAGCGAGAACCGCAGCCGCAGAGAAAATATAAGAATTCTTGGATTGAAGGAAGGCTCAGACGCAAAACAACCAGTGAAATTCCTCGAGTCCCGGCTCCCTAAAATTCTGGATCTGCAAACCATAAATGGATCAGTTCAAACTGACAGGGCGCACAGGTCACTCGGCCCGTTGAAGGGAAGTTAACCAGGCCGTCACCCGTCTGTGGCGGGGTTGGTCTGGATCTGTTTGGGTTGTGTTTGATCTGATGGATCACTCACCTGGTTTGGAGGAATGCTCCTCTGCTTCACTCGCCTCAGTGTGTTCGTCTCGTGTTCTTCTCGGTTTCTTTTTTGTTCCTTTGTTCGTGTTCAGTAGGCTTCAGCTGTTCATCCTCATTTACAGATGTTTTTTCCAGTGTTGGCTATGTTTGTATTTTTCCTTAGTTTTTCTCCTGTGGGATGCCCTCTCTCATGTAAGAACAGGTTTTTTTTCCAACCTTTTACCTTCGTCTGAGTGGTGCACACTCGAGACTTCCCATTGATCTAAGCAGTAGTTATTGATATGAGTGACCTCAACATTACTTCATTAAATGTTAAAGGTTGAAATCAAGTTGTCAAGCGCCAAAAGATTCTTTCACTTTTAAAGAAAGAGAGATTCCAAATTGGCTTTTTACAGCAACCCCACCTGTCTGATCTGGAACACGTTAAATTACGGAGGAATTGGGTGGGACAGGTATTTTATTCCTCCTTTAAATCCAGTAGTCGCGGTGTAGCCATTCTTATGCATCGCAGCCTCCCATTTACTTTAGATAAAACAGTGAGTGAGGAAGAAGGTCGTTCTGTTCTTGTGTCTGGTGAACGTCCTGCTGGGCTGTATACGTGGCCCCAGTGTGCACCAGCCTTCCTTTCTTCCCAAGCCAGCCACTCCATGCGAGGCCGCGAAGGCTTACTTGCGCGGTGCTGTCATATCTTACACTTCTGCACAAAAGAAAAATGTCCTCAAAAACCAATTGGATCTGGAATATAAAAAGTCCCCTTCAAGCTCTACTGGAAAAAAATGAGATGCTTCTCGCTCTGCCCTAAACCAGTTACTAACCAGGCAGGCACAACCCTCCATATTTTTTGCAAGACACAGGCTTTATGGATCCGGTAACAAACCAGGTCGGCTTTTGGCCCGTCAGGCCAAGGGGAGGAGGGGGCTGGCCTCAATATCTGCGCTCCTGGATACAAATGGAGTTAGGTGTCAGAAATCCTCGGAAATAAATCATCTTATGAGAGCTTACTACCAAAACCTGTATTCATCGGATGGTCTTGCTTCTGTGCAAACCAGAAAAAGATTTTTTCAAAAGATAAATTTCCCTCCTATATCAGATGAACAAAAGGAAGACCTCACCAGACAAATCTCAGAGAAAGAGGTTTTGGGAACCATTGAGGTTCTGAAGGGGCCAAGGCAGCCGGGCCTGATGGTTTCTGTCCAGAGTTTTATACAAAATTAGGAGACATCGCAGTGCGCCCTTTGACAAACATGTATAAAGACTCTTTTGAGAAAGCTCAACTACCCACTTCTCTCAATTTAGCTAATATCTCCCTCATCTTGAAAAAGGGCAAACAACATGAACTATGTAGTTCCGATAGGCCTGTTAGAACGATCCCAGTAGAAAATAAACTTCTTGCTAGATTACTTGCTAGGAGATTGGAGCTGCTTCTCCCCGCTATTATTAACAATGACCAAACAGGGTTTATTCGTGGCCGGCATTCATTTACTAATGTAAGAAGATTGTTGGACATTGTCCACTTTACAAACCAATTTAACTATAAAGCAGTTGCCATTTCCTTAGATGCTGAAAAGGCCTTTGATAGAGTCGAGTGGTCTTGTGTATGACGCCCTTGAGCGGTTTGTGTTAGGAGGAGATTTTCTTAAACGGATTAAAACAATTTACCACTCTCCCTCAGTGTCTGTTATCACCAACGGCATTTGCTCAGCCCCCTTCCCCCTGGAAAGGTCCTCACGCCACGGATGCCCTTTGAGTCCTTTGCTCTTGGCCGTTGCCCTTGAACCTCTGGCGGACGCTGTCAGAGCCCATACTCATGTTAGCGGTGTGGCTGTCGGGAGCGTCACTCATAAAATTGCGTTATACGCAGATGACGTTCTTCTTTTCCTCACTTCGCCTGAGATTTCCACCCCAGCTGTCCTCACAATTTTAAACGGATTTAGTTCTATTTCTGGATACAAAATTAATTTTGGCAAATCTGAGGCTATGCCCTTAGGTGGCTTTGATAAATTCAAGTTATCTGCAGATTTTCCTTTTAAGTGGTCTATCACCGCTTTCACATACCTTGGTTTAAAAATCTCTTCAAATATACAGGAACTTTGGAAGCTTAACTTGCCCCGGTACTCTCCAGTGTGAAACAAGACCTGATTAGATGGCATGACCTCCCACTCTCTCTTATTGGACGCATCAGTTTAGTAAAAATGAATATCTTTGCTCGTCTCCTGTACCCTCTTCAAATGCTGCCTCTGCGCATTACTAGAAAAGTCAACAATGACATAGAGAGGTCCTTCTCAAAATGCATCTGGCATGGCCAACGTCCCAGACAGCGGCTCAGCTCTTTGCAGCTCCCAAAGGAAGGAGGAGGTCTTGCAGTTCCCAATTAGCTTTTTTATAACTGGGCCTGTCATATTCGCATTCTTTGGACTTGGCTACATTCTCATCTTAACTCTGAATTGTGTGTGGACTCATGGCCGTGCTCCTCTGAGTCTCTTTGGAGCTTGGTGACCTGCAAACCTGACAAAATTAAACTGGATATTAGAAATAACCCGTTGACCGTGAACTCTGTCAAGGTGTGGCAGGAGGTTACAGCATATCTGGACAGAAAGGGCACAAAATCCACGTTGACTCCCATCCGCAACAACCTGGTTTCCTCCTGGATTGAGTCCCTCTCGGTTCCACTTTTGGCATAACAAAGGGATCCATGTTGTCGGGGATATTCTTGAAAATAATAACCTTATGTCCTTTGAGCAGATTTGAGAAAAATAAAACCTTCTGAATGAGCACTTTTTTGGCTATCTACAGCTGAGGCATTACATCACCTCACTTGCTAAACCTGCAGAAGATGCACCCATCTATAGTGATGCAGAGAAATTTATCATTGAATTAGAAAACCTAAATCATGTAATATCCCGTTTTTACTCTGTACTCTGTTCTTATGACAAATCTGACACAAGTAAATTCTCAAGAAAATGGGAGGTTGCCCTTAGTAACCAATATATTGAAGATGATTGGCGGGAGGCGGTGCACCTTGTACACTCAACTTTTACTTGCAATAGACTCGCGGAAATCCAATACAAAATACTACATAGGCTCCATATAGCTCCTGCTGCCCTCCACAAAATGTCTCAAACCTTTTCTCCTATTTGTGGAAAGTGTGGAGCTGACCTCGGGACTCATTACCACTACTTTTGGGATTCTAATAAGATTTCCAAATTTTGGAATAACATAGCTCAGGAAGTGGGATCTTTAAGACAGTAATAAGAAAAGATCCAGGTTTGTTTTTACTAGGATTGCCCTCTAAGGAACTAGCGCTTCCTGCTATTCACTTTAAATTGTTGGATAAGCTGCTGCTTCTTGCTCATAAATGTGTCCTTTTAAAATGGGTCCATGACACTCCACCGACACTGACGCAGAGAAGCATTCAGTGTTAGGCCTCATGAAAGAATTGGTGCAGTCCGTAGGGGCAACAAAAGCTTATTTCTTAAATTTTGGAGTCCTGTCCTGGAGTATTTACCCCCAGATCTCAAATGTATTCTGTTGAAAGGACAGCTTCAGTTCGACTGGAAGGAGACCCATCCTGCTGCGATGGAAGGCGTGACTTTCAGGTCCTTCAAGGCCTGATAGATGCCCACATGTGTGGTCTTTACCTCATTTTATTTTTGTGTGCTTACATATAAGGATGTTGGCCTATACCTGTTGGTTTTTGATGGCAACCCCCCCTCTTTAATTGTTTTATTTATTTTTTTTTTATTTAAATTTACTGTTATTGTTGTTGTTTCTCTCAGGTTGTATAGCTGATTACTACTTGCTGTAAATGATTTTGTTGACATCTGTGCATGCCGAGTCTGTATCGTTGTGTGAGCCTCTGGTTTCATTCTGTATATAATTGAAATAAAAAGAGTTATAAACCCCCGTTTCTGTAGGAGGATGAGCTTCATCGCTTCATTTTCCAAATCTGTTGAAGTTTTTCAGGATGATTTCGTCCGTCCAGAGTCCAGAGTCCCCCCCCCTCCCGGAGGCCAGACCACCTGCACGAGGCTGAGAGCTGCAGTTCTCCTTCCTGCCAGCAGGTGGAGCTGCAGGACCAGCAGCAGGGTCTGCAGGTTTGTGTTTCTGTTTGTGTAACATTTGTGTGTTTGTATATTTCATTGCTGTCTGTTGGTTTTAGGTCTGAATGACCCTTTGTGTCCGTCTTGTCCATCCGTCCCCTCTCTGTGTGATCGGCGGGACAGCGGTTCGATCCCCTGTCCGAGCAGGGCGTGCCGCTGCAGCACCGCGCCGTGCTGGATCATCTGTTGTGCGTCTGCAGCTTCAGGAATGTGTCTGTTTCCCATCAGGAGCTTTGAGGTGAAGCTTCATGTGCAGGGAGACAGCCTGTCTGACTGTAGCAGCGATTGACAGGCTGCTCACGGCTGCACCAGCAGCTACCGTGACGACAATGACAACTACAACAGCTACAACAGCTGGAACGTCTACAATGAAAACTGCGATGACAACAGCTACGAGAACTACAACAGCGACATGACAACTACAATTACAACTAGAGTATCTACAATGACAACTGGAACAGCGACAATCACAACTACAACTGCATCACCTAAAGCGACACCAACACGTCATCTACAGAAGCTTCAACGTCAATCACAACAGCTGAAACGACTGACACTGCAGTGACTACATTGACAACTAAAACTACGACGACATTTCAACAACCACAGTGACAACAACTACAGCAGCTCCAGCAGCTACAGTGATAACTGCAACAGCTACAGTACCAACGACAACAACAGCATGAAGAC
>NW_021941378.1:752690-755190 GCF_902148845.1 Salarias fasciatus | reverse complement strand
ATAGCAGTCGGGGTGTGTATGTGTGTGAGTGTGTGTGTGTGTGTGAGTGTGTGTGTGTGTGTCTGTGTGAGTGTGTGTGTGTGTGTGTGTGTGTGTGTGTGTGTGTGTGTGTGTGTGTTCTCGTATTTCTATCCTTGTCGGGGCCAAATGTCCCCACAAGGATAGCAAAACGTGGAACGACGTGCCTTGTGGGACCTTTTTCCGGTCCTAAGTAGGAGAAACATTGTTTTCTTGACCATGTTGTTGTTACTGAAAAAAGTAAAAGGTCAAAAACATTTCTTTAGGGTTAGGCTTTGTTGTGGTGTGGGTTAGGGTTAGGGTAAGGGTCAGGGTTAGGGGCTAGACATGAATGGGAGTCAATGGAAGGTCCCCACAAGGATAGAAATACGAGACTGTGCGTGTGTGTGTGTGTGTGTGTGTGTGTGTGTGTGTGTGTGTGTGTGAGTGTGAGTGTGTGTGTGTGTGTGTGAGTGTGAGTGTGTGTGTGTGTGTACATAATAGTGAGACCAGAATTAGTTTCAAGCCAACAGACGGAGGACTTTGTTTCTGGCCCTCACTCTCTGACAGACCTTTTTTAAAGGCTAAGACTTGGTCCTGGTCCTGGAACCCTGGTCCAGCTCTAGACCCTCTATAGGGGCTCCAGGGTTCGTGGGAGTTTGCCCAACCAGTCCACATGGGTTCTGTGGACTTGGAGAAGGCGTTAGACCACGTCCCTCCTGGTGTCTTGTGGGGGGGGGGGCTCCGGGAATACGGAGTCCAGGACCCCTTGTTCAGGGCCGTCTGGTCTCTGTAGGACCAGAGCAGGAGTCTGGTCCACATTGGCGGCAGTAAGTCAGACCTGTTGGACGGGGTCTGGCTCAGGGACCAGGACCTGGAGGGGGTCCAGTTCAGGGGCCAAGGGCCAGAGCGGGTCTGGCTCAGGGACCACAGGGCTTCATCTCTGCTTTATGTAGATGATGTTGTCCTATTGACTTCATGGAACCTGGACCATCATGCACTGGGGCGATTCGCAGCCGAGTGTGAAACGATGGAGATGAGGACCAGCACCTCCAAATCCGAGGCCCAGGTCCTGGACCAGAAGGTGTTCTGTCCTCTACGGGTCAGCAGAGAGACCCTGACCCAAATGTCACAGTGTCTTGGGGTTTTGTTCATGATGGGAGGGAGGGTGGAGGGAGGGTGGAGGAGAGACTGACCGGAGGGTGGAGGGAGGGTGGAGGGAGGGTGGAGGTGACTGACAGGAGGGTGGAGGGAGGGTGGAGGTGACTGACCGGAGGGTGGAGGGAGGGTGGAGGTGACTGACCGGAGGGTGGAGGGAGGGTGGAGGTGACTGACCGGAGGGTGGAGCAGCAGCTGCAGTGATCAGTCGTTTCGGTTCATTGTGGTGAAGAAGGAGCTGCAGGAGGCTCTGGACTCACCACCAGTCCACGTTCTCCCCTCACGTCTGGTCCTGAGTCTGGGTCAGAACCAGAGGACCAGATCCAGGTCCAAGAGACTGAAAGGAGCTTCGTCTGTAGGGGGGGTGGACGCTGCCTTCGAGACAGGGGGAGGAGCTACGTCACCAGGGGGAGGAGCTACGTCACCGGGGGAGGAGCTACGTCACCAGGGGAGGAGCTACGTCACCAGGGGGAGGGGCTACGTAACCGGGGGGAGGAGCTACGTCACCGGGGGGAGGAGCTGGGAGTAGAGCTGCTCCTCCACATGGAGAGGAGCAGTGAGGAGGCTCGTCCTCCTGGACGCCTCCCTGGGGAGGAGTTCCAGGCATGTCCCATCGGGAGGAGGACCCGGGGAAGACTCAGGACACACTGGAGGGACCACGTCTCTGGACTGGACTGGGAACGCCTTGGGATCCTCTGCGAAGAGCTGGAGGAAGAGTCTGGGGACAGGAAATCTGGGGACAGGGGTTCTGGGGACAGGGGTTCTGGGGACAGGAGGTCTGGGGACAGGAGGTCTGGGGACAGGAAGTCTGGGCGTCCCTGCTTAGACTGCTGCCTCTGCGACTCGGTCCTGGATGGGCGGTGGAAGACAGATGGTGGAATGGATGGACTTGATTTTTGGGTTCGGGTTAGAATTAGGTTTAGGGTCTGGATCAGGGTCTGGGTCTGGGTCTGGGTCTGGGTCTGGATCAGGGTCTGGGTCTGGGTCAGGGTCTGGGTCTGGGTCTGGATCAGGGTCTGGGTCTGGGTCAGGGTCGGGGTCAGGGTCTGGGTCTGGGTCTGGATCAGGATCTGGGTCTGGGGTCTGGGTCAGGGTCTGGGTCTGGGTCTGGATCAGGGTCTGGGGTCTGGATCAGGGTCTGGGTTCGGGTCAGGGTCAGGGTCTGGGTCTGGGTCTGGATCAGGGTCTGGGTCAGGGTCAGGGTCTGGGTCTGGGTCTGGATCAGGGTCTTGGGTCTGGGTCAGGGTCAGGGTCTGGTCTGGGTCTGGATCAGGGTCTGGTTCGGGTCAAGCTTTTATTTTTGATGGTTGAAGTCGGTACGGGGAAATGCGTTCCCATAAATCCT
>NW_021941378.1:678329-752590 GCF_902148845.1 Salarias fasciatus | reverse complement strand
CTGTCCCCTGTCCCCGTCCTGCAGGTCTTGTGACCCCTGTCCCCTGTCCCTGTCCCCTGTCCTGCAGGTCTTGTGACCCCTGTCCCCTGTCCCCTGTCCCTGTCCTGCAGGTCTTGTGACCCCTGTCCCCTGTCCCTGTCCTGCAGGTCTTGGACCCTGTCCCTGTCCCCTGTCCCCTGTCCCGTCCTGCAGGTCTTGTGCCCATGCCCCTGTCCCTGTCCCCTGTCCCTGTCCTGCAGGTCTTGTGACCCCTGTCCCCTGTCCCCGTCCCCCCGTCCTGCAGGTCTTGTGACCCTGTCCCCTGTCCCCTGTCCCCGTCCCTGTCCTGCAGGTCTTGTGACCCTGTCCCCTGTCCCCTGTCCCCTGTCCCCCGTCCCCGTCTGCAGGCTTGTGACCCCTGTCCCCTGTCCCCGTCCCCTGTCCTGCAGGTCTTGTGACCTGTCCCTGTCCCCTGTCCTGCAGGTCTTGTGACCCCTGTCCCCTGTCCCCCGTCCCTGTCCTGCAGGTCTTGTGACCCTGTCCCCTGTCCCCCGTCCCCTGTCCTGCAGGTCTTGTGACCCCTGTCCCCTGTCCCCCGTCCCCTGTCCCTGTCCTGCAGGTCTTGTGACCCCTGTCCCCTGTCCCCTGTCCCCTGTCCTGCAGGTCTTGTGACCCCTGTCCCCTGTCCCCTGTCCCCTGTCTGCAGGTCTTGGACCCTGTCCCCTGCAGGTCTTGTGACCCCTGTCCAGGTCTTGTGACCCCTGTCCCCTGTCCCTGTCCCCCGTCCCCTGTCCTGCAGGTCTTGTGACCCCTGTCCCCTGTCCCCTGTCCCCCGTCCCCCGTCCCCTGTCCTGCAGGTCTTGTGACCCCTGTCCCCTGTCCCCCGTCCCCTGTCCTGCAGGTCTTGTGATCTACGGTTCCTATGGGATGTGGAACAGCACCCTGGAGCTGGAGGCCCGGGACCAGCAGGCCCAGACCAGCTCCTATCAGCGCTACGACGACCACCTGGACGAGTCCTTCTCCCCGGACCTGGACCCGGACCCGGACCCGGACGACCGGCCCTACCAGGGCTGGTCGGCCCCGGAGGAGAAGGCCTTCCACCAGGACCAGCACTACGGGTACCAGTCTGGGTCTGGGGGTCAGCAGGTCAGCAGGTCTACAGGGAGGACCAACTATGGGTTTGAGGACGAGGACGAGGACTGAACAGGAGGCGGAGATGGACGTGAGGGCAGTGTGTCCAACGGGACGTCCGTCTGGAGGGACCAGCGGGGTCCGGGTGAGGGACCAGCTGGTCCAGTTTTATTGAAGTTTTTCTGAACAAACTGAAGTTAAAGAACGAACACTCAGAACCCTGACAGCTGGTTCTGGATCCTCAGAACCCTGACAGCTGGTTCTGGATCCTCAGAACCCTGACAGCTGGTTCTGGATCCTCAGAACCCTGACAGCTGGTTCTGGATCCTCAGAACCCTGACAGCTGGTTCTGGATCCTCAGAACCCTGACAGCTGGTTCTGGATCCTCAGAACCCTGACAGCTGGTTCTGGACGGTTGGATTGATCCACTTTGTCATTTCCGACTCGTCTGGACTCCAGTTCAGATCCACAGTTCTACTGTCCAGCAGATCCCAGTCCAGTCTGGTCCGTCCTCTGGATCCGCTCTGTCCTTTAGATCTGGTCTGTCTTCTGGATCTGGTCTGTCCTTTAGATCTGATGTGTTCTGTTGAATAGGGTTTAGGGTTTCGGGGTCAGGGTTTAGGGTTCAGGGCAGGGGTCAGCAACTTGTGTTGGCGACAGGCCAGTTCTGTTTGGGCACTGGCGTCGGGCGGCGGGCGGCGGTGGCGTCGGGCGGCGGTGGCGTTGGGCGGTGGCGGCGGGCGGTGGGTGGCGGTGGTGTCGGGCGGCGGTGGTGTCGGGCGGCGGTGGCGTCAGGCGGTGGCGGTGGTGTCGGGCGGCGGGCGGCGGTGGTGTCGGGCGGCGGGTGGCGGTGGTGTCGGGTGGTGGCGGCGGCGGGCGGGGGGGTTCTTGCGCTCACACACAAAAGTTCACTCAGAAAAGTCAAAAAAACAAACAAAACAACAATAAGCTGAATTCTGAAACAGCTGACAGCAGCAGCCGGGATCACGGCTGTGTCTTCAGCCTCCAGCTTGTTAAATAATAATAATAATAATGATCTTTAAGACCAGAATGTGTGAAATGTGGAAAGAACTTTACAGTAAATAATTAGAATTCTGTATTGCCAGCAGTTAGAACCATTCCATGTTGTGAACCGTGGCGTTTCCTTAGAAACCAACACGTTGAAGCTTCGACTGTGAGTCTTTACAAATGTTTGATAAGACTTTTGATCTGAAAAGAGCCGGATTGTGCCTGTGGACCCTGAACGCCTCACAGCTGCAGCTTCACTGCTGAGAGCAACACGATGGTCCCTGAACATCAGGATGAAGACGAAACAGCCAGAGAGCAGTAAACCGCCGCTAGACCCAGAGACTACGAGGGGGGACCCAAAAGTTCCCGGACTGTAGTTATAACTTTTTATTTTTTAATCTTCGCAATTATTTGAAACGGTCACCTTCAAAATCCTCTCCTTTGGCTTGAATACAACGCTGCACCCGAGATGTTCACT
Source organism: Salarias fasciatus (assembly GCF_902148845.1). NCBI lineage: Eukaryota > Metazoa > Chordata > Actinopteri > Blenniiformes > Blenniidae > Salarias > Salarias fasciatus. The sequence goes on along the minus strand of NW_021941378.1, from coordinate 749,994 downwards.
GTTCAGAAGAGTCGCCATGACCGTGCGTAACTGTGCCGGAAAGACAGAACTTCGATTTCCCCTCCCCCGCCTGTATGGCTGCCTTACCTTTCCGCTGCCGCTCCAGTTTCATCTTTGACAACAAAAAGCCGTCGCCCGGGGCCAGATCAGGGGAATATGGCGGTGGGGAGGCTGGCTGGTCACGGTTTTAGTCCAAAAATATGCTTTACGCACAACATTTGGTGCTATTTCTGTGCGTAACGGGGCGTCCTGTGGTCTGCTGTCTGCTATGATGAGGACATTTCCGGGAGCCTTCGTCTCACTGCTTCTAATAACCGCCTGAGGATGATCAGTCTGGATCTCTACAATACTCCCATCAGTTCTGCAATGTCATCAAAAGTCCTGCGTGGATCTACCAGGACGTCTTCTAAAGTTTTTGTGACGTTTTCCTCTGTTGTGGAAGTGGATTGTTGTCCTCTGCGTGCCTGGTCTTCGTGATGTAATCTGATTACTCTTAAAGGGCCAAACCACTCAGACACCCTAAGAATCCTTCTTAAAGAATGTCTGCAGCATGGTGAGTGTTTCTGCCGCTGTTTTCCAATAAAAAACTAAATGTTGTGACAGAGCGCATATCCGTGGATATCCGCCATCTTGAAAAATCGAAGAGCGGGGTGTCACTCTGTCAACACAAACAGTGACTGTCAGCTGACCGCTTCACGGGGGAAGACCAAACCTGGCACAGTTATGCATGAGGCTATCCTGGAGCGACATCTAGCGGCCAAAGTCGGAAATTCATTGTATTTTTTTATTAATAGAATCAGTCCGGAAACTTTTGGGTCCCCCCTCGTAAACCTACCAGAACCACGTCTCCTCGTTCTGTCCGAGCCGCCGCCACGCCGCTCAGACACTTCCTCTCAGAACTGAACTGTCCTCAGTAGCGACCTTTCCCGTTCGTCCCAGACGCTCGGCGGTTAAATCTTCAGTAACACCTTATTCGAAGCCCCCTGTGTAACACGCTGTCAGTACATTTATAAGCATTATGATGCCATTATAACACCTGTAGCTCGAGTTACAAACATTCATAGATGATCACAATGCCAGGACCCAACCCTGACCCTGATCCTGACCCTGATCCTGACCCTGATTCTGACCCTGACCCTGACCCTGACCCTGACCCTGACCCGATCCTGACCCTGATCCCGACCCTGACCCTGACCCTGACCCTGAGCCTGACCCTGAGCCTGACCCTGATCCTGACCCTGATCCTGATCCTGACCCTGATCCTGACCCTGACCCTGACCCTGACCCTGACCCTGACCCTGAGCTGTACAGTGAGTTCTAAGCGTTGCGATCATTTCTGAGTGTTTATAACTACTTGTAATGTGTTACACCGGGTGCTTCCAGTAAAGTCTGACCAAATCTTCTTTCCGCCGTCTCAGACGTTGAGATCGCGTCCCGCCGACTGATGTTTTAGCACGAAGGAATCGTTCAAATCCAGCTAGTTCGTCTGTGGCTAACAGCTAAGCTAACAGCTGACTGAGACGTTTAGCTGCAGGATGCTTTTACGGAGTGTCCCTGAAGGCAGCGGGAGCTGCAGCTCAGGTTGCTCCTGGATCAGAGGGTTCCAGGTGTTTCACAGGTGATGCAGGAGATCCTGACAGGCTCGTGGGCGGAGTTCCTGCCTCCGTGAAGCAGCTGCCTCACATTCTTTAAATCGTCTGGCGGCCAGACGTTATCGTTCGGCTCGCGGGCCGCCAGTTGCCGACCACTGCTTTAGGGTTTAGGGTTCAGGTTTTGGGGTTCAGGGTTCAGGGTTCAGGGTTTAGGGTTTTGGGTTCAGGGTTCAGGGTTCAGGGTTTTGGGTTTTGGGTTCAGGGTTTTGGGTTCAGGGTTCAGGGTTTTGGGTTCAGGGTTCAGGGTTCAGGGTTTAGGGTTTTGGGTTCAGGGTTCAGGGTTCAGGGTTTAGGGTTTTGGGTTCAGGGTTCAGGGTTCAGGGTTCAGGGTTTTGGGTTCAGGGTTCAGGGTTTAGGGTTCAGGGTTTTGGGTTCAGGGTTCAGGGTTCAGGGTTTAGGGTTTTGGGTTCAGGGTTCAGGGTTCAGGGTTTTGGGTTCAGGGTTCAGGGTTCAGGGTTTAGGGTTTTGGGTTCAGGGTTCAGGGTTCAGGGTTTTGGGTTCAGGGTTCAGGGTTTAGGGTTTTGGGTTCAGGGTTTTGGGTTCAGGGTTCAGGGTTTAGGGTTTTGGGTTCAGGGTTTGAGGTTTAGCGTCTTGGGTTCAGGGTGAAATAAAAGTCTCATTTTGAGCAGAAAGAGCAAAAAGTCTTTTTTCAGGATGAATGAAGCTTTTATTGTGAAAATCCTCACACAGTGAAATAAAAAGGCTGGAGTGAAACGTGGACGATCGCCGGCAAAACAAAGGCGCTAAAAGTAGAGACAGAAGCTCGACGGGTCGTTTTCTCCAAGCGAGCCAAAAGGTCAAAGGTCAGAATTTTTAAACAAAGACTTAAAAATCCTGTGAAGAGAAAGACTAAAGACAGAAAGTGTGTGTGTGTGTGTGTGTGTGTGTGTGTGTGTGTGTGTGTGTGTGTGTGTGTGTGTGTGTGTGTGTGTGTGTGCTTCAGCTACATCCTGATGATGTTTCTTTGACTGTCGTCAGGAACAGGCAGCGAGGCTGAAGCCGGTCAGGCAGATTTCTCCTGATCGGCTGAAACGAGGCGGCGGTCGGTCGGGGCTCTCGCGGTTCTCCACGTTCTCGGCGTTCTCGAGGTTCGCCGCCCCCTCAGACCCGGGCGCTCTTGGCGTGGGTGGCGTTGGCGGGCGGGTCCGCGGTGGCCGTGCCGCCGCGCCTGGAGTAGTAGAAGCTGGCGTCCCGGGCGGCGGCCGGCCGGGAGGCGTGGCAGCAGAGGATGGCCCCGCCCCCCAGCAGGCAGAGCGCCGAGCCCACCCAGCCGGCGTACAGCGAGAAGCCGAACGACATCAGCCCCTCCGCCTGGTGGGCGCCCACCGGGAACCAGGTGGTGGACACGATGCCGCAGACCGCTGGACGGACGGCGGGGACACGGCGGGGACACGGGTCAGCATGGGCACGTGTGTGTGTGTGTGTGTGTGTGTGTGTGTGCGTGCAGGCTCACCCATGATGAGGAACAGGACTCCGCCCACCAGGGCGCGGCGCTGCTTCACTCGCTGGTCGTCGTTCTGCAGGCGGACACACGGCAGGGACATGAGGACCAGCAGCGTCCCGGGGAGACCCAGCAGGCAGGAGCAGATCATCAGGGCCCGGGACGTCTGGACGTAGGCTGAAACATGGAAGACGGACAGGCTGAGACATGGAGGACAGACAGGCTGAGACGTGTAGAATGGTGACCCAGTACAGGTGAAACGTGACTCAGAGGGCTGAAACGTGACCCAGAGGGGCTGAAACGTGACTCAGAGCGGCTGAAACGTGACTCAGAGCGGCTGAAACGTGACTCAGAGCGGCTGAAACGTGACCCAGAGCGGCTGAAACGTGACTCAGAGCGGCTGAAACGTGACCCAGAGGGCTGAAACGTGACCCAGAGGGCTGAAACGTGACCCAGAGGGCTGAAACGTGACCCAGAGCGGCTGAAACGTGACTCAGAGGGGCTGAAACGTGACCCAGAGAGCTGAAACGTGACTCAGGGGGGCTGAAACGTGACCCAGAGCGGCTGAAACGTGACTCAGAGGGGCTGAAACGTGACCCAGAGGGGCTGAAACGTGACCCAGAGCGGCTGAAACGTGACTCAGAGGGGCTGAAACGTGACCCAGAGGGGCTGAAACGTGACTCAGAGGGGCTGAAACGTGACTCAGAGGGCTGAAACGTGACTCAGAGGGGCTGAAACGTGACTCAGAGCGGCTGAAACGTGACCCAGAGGGCTGAAACGTGACCCAGAGCGGCTGAAACGTGACCCAGAGCGGCTGAAACGTGCCCCAGAGGGGCTGAAACGTGACTCAGAGGGGCTGAAACGTGACCCAGAGGGGCTGAAACGTGACTCAGAGCGGCTGAAACGTGACTCAGAGCGGCTGAAACGTGACCCAGAGCGGCTGAAACGTGACCCAGAGCGGCTGAAACGTGACTCAGAGCGGCTGAAACGTGACCCAGAGGGCTGAAACGTGACCCAGAGGGCTGAAACGTGACCCAGAGGGCTGAAACGTGACCCAGAGCGGCTGAAACGTGACTCAGAGGGGGCTGAAACGTGACCCAGAGAGCTGAAACGTGACTCAGAGCGGCTGAAACGTGACCCAGAGCGGCTGAAACGTGACTCAGAGGGGCTGAAACGTGACCCAGAGCGGCTGAAACGTGACTCAGAGGGGCTGAAACGTGACCCAGAGGGGCTGAAACGTGACCCAGAGGGGCTGAAACGTGACTCAGAGGGCTGAAACGTGACTCAGAGGGGCTGAAACGTGACTCAGAGCGGCTGAAACGTGACCCAGAGGGCTGAAACGTGACCCAGAGCGGCTGAAACGTGACCCAGAGCGGCTGAAACGTGCCCCAGAGGGGCTGAAACGTGACTCAGAGGGGCTGAAACGTGACCCAGAGCGGCTGCAACGTGACTCAGAGGGTCTGAAACGTGACTCAGAGGGGCTGAAACGTGACCCAGAGGGCTGAAACGTGACTCAGAGCGGCTGAAACGTGACTCAGAGGGTCTGAAACGTGACCCAGAGGGGCTGAAACGTGACCCAGAGGGGCTGAAACGTGACCCAGAGGGGCTGAAACGTGACCCAGAGGGGCTGAAACGTGACCCAGAGGCTGAAACGTGACTCAGAGCGGCTGAAACGTGACTCAGAGGGGCTGAAACGTGACTCAGAGGGGCTGAAACGTGACTCAGAGCGGCTGAAACGTGACTCAGAGCGGCTGAAACGTGACCCAGAGGGCTGAAACGTGACTCAGAGCGGCTGAAACGTGACTCAGAGCGGCTGAAACGTGACTCAGAGGGGCTGAAACGTGACTCAGAGCGGCTGAAACGTGACTCAGAGCGGCTGAAACGTGACTCAGAGGGGCTGAAACGTGACCCAGAGGGCTGAAACGTGACTCAGAGCGGCTGAAACGTGACTCAGAGCGGCTGAAACGTGACTCAGAGCGGCTGAAACGTGACTCAGAGGGGCTGAAACGTGACTCAGAGCGGCTGAAACGTGACTCAGAGGGGCTGAAACGTGACCCAGAGGGGCTGAAACGTGCTGCTGTCTCCTGGACTCTCTGGAATCCGTTTGGCTCACACACTCAGCCGTTCAGCTAAAAATCCAGAAGCTGCTTCGTCTGTGTTTCAGGAGCAGCTTCAACCTGTTTCTGGACTCCTGAGTCCTGATGAGGACCGGGGTCGGTCCGGACTGAAGACCAGCAGACCAGAACTTCCTGCTTTAAGGTTCTGAGCTGATCTCATCTTCTCAGTCAGTTAAAAACAGAAACTGGAGGAGAAGCAGAAACAGCAGCTGTGTGTGTGTGTGTGTGTGTGTGTGTGTGTGTGTGTGTGTGTGTGTGTGTGTGTGTGTGTGTGTGTGTGTCAGGGCCCAACCCCAGTGAGCAGTGTGCCCCCCCCAGTCACTGTGACCCCCCCGTTCCCCCCCCACCCCCAACCAACCCCCCGCCCCCCCCCACCTTGCAGCGTGCCCCCCCCGCCCAGCGTGCCCCCCCCCGCCCCCCCACCTTGCAGCGTGCCCCCCCCCCCCCCCCCCCTCACCTGGCAGCGTGAGCACCTGGTTGAGCGCCACGCAGTGGTACAGCGCCGGGGAGACCACGCACTCGGCCCACAGCCCCCGGGAGCCCAGCTCGTCCATGCGGACGCAGGTGGCCACCGTGTAGTCGCAGGTACGAACCCAGTCGTTGGTCGCCGTGGCGACGATGACCCCCACCCAGCCCACGCAGCTGGCCGCCGCCCCCGCCAGCTGCCTGCACATCAGAGCCATGGAGCCGGAGCGGTCTCGGTGGAGCGGAGAGACGAGAGGAGGACCGGGAACGTCTGGACTTCAGACCGGGAACGTCTGGACTTCAGACCGGGAACGTCTGGACTTCAGACCGGGAACGTCTGGACTTCAGACCGGGAACGTCTGGACTTCAGACCGGGTCCGGGAGCTCAGGAACTCGGAGCCGCGTCGCTCAGAGAGGATCGGAAAAATGAGCAGAAGAAAATTTATGAGGCCGAAGAGCCGAGAGAGCGAGAGCCAATCAGAACGCAGGGCTGCTAATGTGGACCAGACTTCTGGGGGGGTGGGGGCCACTGCTGGACTCTGAAGACCTCTGGACTCACCTGGCTCACTGCTGCCACCTGCTGATCCCTGACAGTATCGTCCAGTCCCTGCTGTGATGGATGAGAGGAACCTGTGAAAAACCCTTTTCTGGAGAAAGCCGTCATGTACGTCCTGAAGGAAGTGGGAATTATGATTTTTTTTTTTCAATTTTCACTCAGATGGTCTCCCAAGACCATCTGAGTGAAAATTGGAAACAAGTTTTTTTTTTTACAATATTGACTTTGGATCCGGACAATTGGAAAAAAAAAAAACCTTTCCCCTTTCTTCATGAGGCGAGGCTACAGCAAGACAATCCATCAGTCAAAACTGAGAAAATAAATCATACCTCACCTCATTAATAAAGTTTAGCTCAGTGCTTCTCAATCATTTTCTCTTACGCCCCCCCAGCATGAAGAAAACAATTCGCCCCCCCCCCACCACCCACTCTCTGCTGCAGCTATAAATAATATTTGTCTATAAAACTGTTCTAGGTTCACCTCTGCAGAACATCCTTGTTAACATGAAAAAAAAGAGATATAGTTCAACTTACAGAGAGACTTTATTAACATTGTTTATTAGTCTGTAAAAGAAAAGATTTTAAAGGCATCAATTTGCCTGAAATTCCAAAGATAATAACATCCTGGTTTAATCTGTGAACATTTTGACAGACTTATTGCTCCATTTGCTGCTGGAAAATCAAATTAAACAAAATCAATAAATAACAAATTCAAATTCACTTCAGCAACATGAACTCAGGAGACAATATATAAAACACTTTAACCTACAAAACAAAAACCAATAAAACAATTTGTGCTGATTTTTTCCCCTTTTTTATCAAAATGAGGAAGCCAGGACTAATGGCTGTATGAGCAGGTTCTGCAGAGCTCAGCTTCTCAGGAGGTTTGAAGCAGGATCCTGCAGCTCTCAGCTCCTGCTCAGTCTCCAGCTGGGACCTGGACCTGGTCTTCAGTGCAGGATCCTGCAGCTCTCAGCTCCTGCTCAGTCTCCAGCTGGGACCTGGACCTGGTCTTCAGTGCAGGATCCTGCAGCTCTCAGCTCCTGCTCAGTCTCCAGCTGGGACCTGGACCTGGTCTTCAGTGCAGGATCCTGCAGCTCTCAGCTCCTGCTCAGTCTCCAGCTGGGACCTGGACCTGGTCTTCAGTGCAGGATCCTGCAGCTCTCAGCTCCTGCTCAGTCTCCAGCTGGGACCTGGACCTGGTCTTCAGTGCAGGATCCTGCAGCTCTCAGCTCCTGCTCAGTCTCCAGCTGGGACCTGGACCTGGTCTTCAGTGCAGGATCCTGCAGCTCTCAGCTCCTGCTCAGTCTCCAGCTGGGACCTGGACCTGGTCTTCAGTGCAGGATCCTGCAGCTCTCAGCTCCTGCTCAGTCTCCAGCTGGGACCTGGACCTGGTCTTCAGTGCAGGATCCTGCAGCTCTCAGCTCCTGCTCAGTCTCCAGCTGGGACCTGGACCTGGTCTTCAGTGCAGGATCCTGCAGCTCTCAGCTCCTGCTCAGTCTCCAGCTGGGACCTGGACCTGGTCTTCAGTGCAGCAGCAGCAGAGAAGCCAGACTCTGCTCAGATGACCTCTGCCCTGAGAGGGGGTCCTGCCTCTCTACACTCAGTTCTCTTTTGACTCTCTGTCTTCGTCTGTCTCCGCCTTTCTTTTCATCCCTGTTAAAAATGTCTTCGTGTGTCTCAGGGTTTGTTTACTGGCTTCACATCCAGCTCGGTGCGATTGACCTTATTCAGGCCCGCCCATTTCTCTGGGGGCGGGACTTCCGCTTTGTGTTCGCACTTCCGGTTAGCGACAACTGCGGTGTAAACAGACGAGAAAGTAGAGTGGGGAGAAAGTAAAACCTCTGTTAAAAGCTGTAATGGAACAAGTCTTCCTCATCCGGGGCTTTAGCAGAGCGGAGGAGGACATGGAAGTGGTCTCCTGTCCTGTCTGGGGACATTTTAATGACTTTGTGCATCGCTGGGTGTGGACGGTTCAGCCTGGAGGAACTACAAGAGCACAGAGCTTACAAATATCTTCACAGTGGGAAAGTCAGCTGTTTTTCTTAACCATCAGCAGGGCTGTAGGGTTTTACAGCCAGTGTTGCCCCCAGTGACGTATAGAATGACCAGACGCTCACTGCCCCCTGAGAGGCGGCAAATCGCAGCTGACTTCCGGTAGGGGCAAAAAGCGGATTCTGAGTGGGACGCCAGCACGGTGTGTGACTTTGTGTTTCGTGATTTACCAAGGTGCAGTAAACTTCTATGTTGGAATCAAGTCACAATGCTTGAGATACACTGTGAACACCAAGCCAGGAGACCCAGGAGTTTTTTTTTTTTTTTTTTTTATCTCCTCGGAAACAGAAGTCACAAAGACAAGTGTGTCCTGCGACTACGGAATGTGCAATTAATATGTCATTGTGTGCATTTTTTCATTTACTGTGAATAAACTTTTAATTTTTATTGCAGTTTCTGTGTTTCATGCTTTCATTTTTTCCATTTCTTGTCTTCGTTTGGCTGTTTCACTCAATCAGTTGTAATTATTCTAGAAATGAGTGTCCGTTGTATTCAATGGACCCCACTGCTTAAATTGACTTGATTTTTTATTACACTACTTTATCTCTTACATTTTACTCTGAGAAACCTCTGTGTATGTTAAGGTATTCAGTTCAGTTCAGTTCTTTATTGAGCATTAAAGCATTATTACATAAATATATTACATAAATACTCTGCATGTTCTGACTGCAAGAATTGCTCTTCCAGAAACTTTTTATCGCCATTTTTGTGGGAGGAAAAAAGCAACCACTCCAAGGTCTGTGGGTCTGAGCAGCTGTGAAAGTCCAACTGAATCATTTGAATTGGAGAAAAATTGTTTAAAACACTTTCTTATTTGGCATTATTTCTGTTTTGGCAGAAACATTGATTTCGATCAGCAGTTAAGGGACCATCTAGAATTTACAGGACGCTGCAACAGTGAAGACAAACGCCATATCCAGTAAATTTGATAGGAGACAAATGAAGGATGTGGTGATTATGGCGACACTGCAGTGAATCCCACTGGTGGTATTACGTTTTCTTTTTTTTTGTGTGAGTTTTTTTTTTTTTTTTTTTTTGGTGTTTATCTTCACTGTTGCAGCGTCTTGTAAATTGCAGACGGTCCCTTAACCCCACAGCAGGACCGGCTGCTTATAGAAATCAGTATTGTTTCTGATGCTTGTTAGACAGATTCTTTTAATAGAAATGAGCTTGTAGCATGTCGTCCAGCTCACAACGATGGGATGGAGGCGCCCTTTGTAATTTACTGACGTTTTGTGTAAGAGTTATTGAGACTGAAACTCAGCATCTGTCAACTAAAAACATGCTTTGTTTTTTCTTGTCTGTGAGGGATAAACAACCATGACATGCCATGACAGCGTGCCGAGGACAGAGATGTTACTGTCTGCTAACAGTCAAAGCCATAACATAACACATATTGTCCCATCAGTGATGACCAGCAAGCCTTGAAGTCTGTGTATTTACACTGGATTCCACAGCGCCCCACTGCTTCTTGCCCCTACCGGAAGTCAGCGCTGATTTGCCATGGTGCCGCTGCTGTCCGCCGAGCAGCGAGCGGTCTAGTCATTCTATACGTCATTGGTTGCCCCAGTCAGGCCAGGACCTCTTCACATTTAGCAGGACGTTGGTGACAGCTGACAGCGACAGACAGCCTGGAGACCACCATGCTCTTGTATCGCGGGTCCCGAAAATCTACTGAAGTAAAATCTGGCTCAAAATTCAGAACGAGGTAAGAGCTGAGTACCTTCTTTGTTTTATTTTTATGAATGAAGTCCTCTGTCGTGCACTGTAGCTGTTCGATAGCTTAGCATGTTAGCTTGTGGTGGCTGCGAGCTGCTGTTCACCTAAAACCCTGAGTTTGAAACACGACAGACTCTCAGAAGGCAGAGTTCGACTTGTTGAGGAGGAGGAGCGCCCTCATCCAGCAGCAGAGCTCCTCTTCTTCAGACGGAGGTGGGTGCCGTCTGAACGCGGCCCGCAGCGCTCACGTCTGGGCTTCCCTCTGAACGGTTTTGAGAAAGCGAAAGCTTCCTCTTCTTAAAGTTGTTGTGTCCATGGCTGGAGCAGACGAGGCTGCTCATGTTCAGACTTCATAAAAGTGAGCAACACAGCAGGCGAACTCGCTCTCCTCAGGCCCACCATGCAGACCCCCCTCCTCAGGCCCTCCATGCAGACCCCCTCCTCAGGCCCTCCATGCAGACCCCCCTCCTCAGGCCCTCCATGCAGACCCCCCTGCTCAGGCCCACCATGCAGACCCCCCTCCTCAGGCCCTCCATGCAGACCCCCCTCCTCAGGCCCTCCATGCAGACCCCCCTCCTCAGGCCCACCATGCAGACCCCCCTCCTCAGGCCCTCCATGCAGACCCCCTCCTCAGGCCCTCCATGCAGACCCCCCTCCTCAGGCCCTCCATGCAGACCCCCCTGCTCAGGCCCACCATGCAGACCCCCCTCCTCAGGCCCTCCATGCAGACCCCCCTCCTCAGGCCCTCCATGCAGACCCCCCTCCTCAGGCCCACCATGCAGACCCCCCTCCTCAGGCCCTCCATGTAGACCCCCCTGCTCAGGCCCTCCACTGCTCTCGGGCCCCTTTCCTCTTCTCTTCCAGCTGCTGGCCACCATCTTGGGGCATTACCGCCACCTACTGGGCTGTAGTGTCATTGAAGACTGATCCACCTACATGTTGCTGCGCACCTAAATACGAGAGTACAACTCAGATTCTCGTAAAAACCTGAATAAAGCTCTGTTTCTCCAGAAGGATCAGCAGCGTCTCTACTGTACCAGCCTTTTCTCTTTTGCTGCAGCAGCACGAAGCGTCGCTCTTCGCTCTGCATGTTGCTCACATCTACCTTCAGACAATTAGATAACCACAGAGGACAGGTGCATTTGGAACAGTAGGACTGTCCTTCACCTGGGTCAAGCCTGCAGACCCCGCCTCTCTCAGGCCCCTCCCCCTCCACCCCCTCTCTCTCTCTCAGGCCCCTCCTCCTCCTCCCCCTCTCTCAGGCCCCTCCTCCTCCAGCCCCTCTCTCAGGCCCCTCCCCCTCTCTCAGGCCCCTCCTCCTCCAGCCCCTCTCTCAGGCCCCTCCCCCTCTCTCAGGCCCCTCCCCCTCCACCCCCTCTCTCAGGCCCCTCCCCCTCCTCCCCCTCTCTCAGGCCCCTCCTCCTCCAGCCCCTCTCTCAGGCCCCTCCCCCTCTCTCAGGCCCCTCCTCCTCCAGCCCCTCTCTCAGGCCCCTCCCCCTCTCTCAGGCCCCTCCCCCTCTCTCAGGCCCCTCCCCCTCCACCCCCTCTCTCAGGCCCCTCCCCCTCCTCGCTCAGGCCCCTCCTCCTCCTCCCCCTCTCTCAGACCCCTCCCCCTCCTCTCCCTCTCTCAGGCCCCTCCCCCTCCTCTCTCAGGCCCCCTGCTGCCCCTCCACCTGCACTTTCATCCAGTGTTTCTGTTTTAGTGTACATTTTGAACTCAGTCTGGAATGCAGTCTGAGGTTAACATATGGATTTTAACAGACAACGTATTGTAGAAACGTCTCTACTAACAGTTATTCAAAAAGATATATGTGCACAACTCTACTATATACATATTATACATATACAGGACTGTCTCAGAAAATTTGAATATTGTGATAAAGTTCTTTATTTTCTGAAATGCAATTAAAAAAACAAAAATGTCATACATTCTGGATTCATTACAAATCAACTGAGATATTTCAAGCCTTTTATTATTTTAATATTGCTGATTATGGCTTACAGCTTAAGAAAACTCAAAAATCCTATCTCAAAATATTAGAATATTTCCTCAGACCAAGTAAAAAAACAAAATTATAACAGCATAACAAAATCAAACATTTGAAAATGTCCATTAATGCACTCAGTACTTGGTTGGGAATCCTTTTGCACGAATTCCTGCATCAATGCGGCGTGGCATGGAGGCAGTCAGCCTGTGGCATTGCTGAGGTGTTATGGATGCCCAGGATGCTTCAGTAGCGGCCTTTAGCTCATTTGCATTGTTGGGTCTGGTGTCTTTCAGCTTCTTCTTGACAATACCCCACAAATTCTCCATGGGGTTCAGGTCAGGGGAATTGGCAGGCCAATGGAGGACAGTAATGCCATGGTCAGTACACCAGTTACTGCTGGTTCTGGCACTGTGGGCAGGTGCCAGATCATGCTGGGAAATGAAATCATCATCTCCATAGAGCTTTTCAGCAGAAGGAAGCATGTCGTGCTCTAAAATCTCTTGGTACACAGCTGCATTTCCTCTGGACTTGATGAGACACAGTGGACCAACACCAGCAGCTGACATGGCTCCAAACCATCGCTGACTGTGGGAACTTCACTCTGGAGTTCAAGCTACTTGGATTTTGCTCCTCTCCAGCCTTTCTCCAGACTCTGGCGCCTTGACTTCCAAATGAAACACAAACCTTGCTTTGGTCTGAAAAGAGGACTCTGGACCACTCTTCAACTGTCCAGAGCTTCTTTTCCACAGCCCAGGTCAGACGCTTTCTCCGTTGTCTTGAGTTCAGAAGTGGCTTGACCATGGGAATACGGCTGTTGTAGCCCATTTCCCGGACACGTCTGTGAACAGTGGCTTTTGATACCTGGACTCCAGCTTCAGTCCACTGTCTCTGAAGCTCCCCCAAATTCTGGAAGCGGCTCTTCTTCACCATGCTGTTCAGCCTGCGGTCATCTCTCTTGGCTGTGCAGCGTTTCCTGCCACATTTCTCCCTTCCAACAGACTTTTTGTGAATGTGCTTTGAAACTGCACCCTGTGAACAGCCTGCTCTGTGAGAAATGTCTTTTTGTGTCTTACCCTCCTGATGGAGGGGGTCAATGATGGTCCTCTGGACAGCAGTCAGAGCAGCAGTCTTCCCCATACTTGTGATTTAGTTTACTGAACCAAGCTGAGTGTTTTTCAAGGCTCAGGAAACACTTGCAGGTGTTTCGAGTTATTTAGACGATTCAAGTGATGAGTTAAATAGCCTACTAGTATACTTTTTCATGATATTCTAATATTTTGAGATAGGATTTTTGAGTTTTCTTAAGCTGTAAGCCATAATCAGCAATATTAAAATAATAAAAGGCTTGAAATATCTCAGTTGGTTTGTAATGAATCCAGAATGTATGACATTCTTGTTTTTTTAATTGCATTTCAGAAAATAAAGAACTTTATCACAATATTCTAATTTTACGCAGAGCGTCGTGGCGGAGTGGAGCCGGTTGATCCACCACCACAGAGCGCCAGCGGACACGGCGCTGCGCCTCACGCAGTTTCTGGAGAAGAATGAGATGAATCTCCTCTCCCATCCGCCTGATTCTCCAGATGAAGCCTCCAGGGACTTTTTCTTGTTCCCCAGGTTGAAGAAGCAGCTGAAGGGACAGCGGTTTGCAGATGTGGAGGAGGGGACAGACAAATCACAGCCGGCCCTGAATGATACAGTTACACACGGGTCTGACGACGCATTGGTGAAGTGGGAGACACGGCTGGAGCGCTGCATTAATGCGGATGGAGATTATTTTGAAGGCGACGGTGGTGTTTTATTTTGAAATGTCAGAAATAAAAAGTTCCAATCAAATTCTGGGAACCCCCTCGTATGTCTCTCTGTGATGGCTTCAAAACCTATGTAGTCAATGTTGATGCGAAAAGACAAGACACCACAAAACATCTACATCAGCAAGTCACAATGACGCAGAAACTCGAACAAGCAACACAAACGGCCATGCTTCCAACAGGCTGCAGATCATAGACAGCTTTTCAAAGAGCAGTCTGTAGCAGACACGAAGCAGACTCCCAGCGTGTCCTTAACCCAAAAAATGAGTTCAAGTGAGAGAAATGCAGCAAGGCAGTGGAAGCTCTTCTTTTGATATGGAACAGAACAGCCTCGGACGGGTTCTGTGGCCTGTCGCCACTGACAGACGAGAGGACGTGTCCAGGTTTCCAAATAGGAATAACGATGTGATCTCTCATGGAAACGTCGTCCTGTTCCAAAGAGAAGTTAAAAAAGAAAACTGTCAAAACAACACAGTACGTTTCATGAAATACTTGCAAAAATAAACAAAAGTACTGGTATAATTTGATGACATCTTTTAGTGTTGGACCTTGAATTAAGACTTAAGAGGCAAACTGTTCTATTTTTTTTTCTCCCTTGTCCTGTTGGGCAGCTGGGCGTTCAATACTGTCTGACTGTAGCCTTCTACTGTCCGAACAGATTTTACTGTCAGCAGCAGGACGAGACTGAGTCTCCTCCTGCTGGGACGACAACCTTTGTACAAATTCACAACAAATGCAAAACAGTGTTGTCGACGCACCACACGCAACCCAGAACCATCCCAAACCCCAATCTAGACAACACCAGAACAGAGCCGACAACCAACACAGAGACTGACACAACCAGACATTTATATAATAATTATTTTATATAAAAAGAGGCAAACTGAAGCGCTGGGGGCTGTCGCCACGTTGCCACTGCAGAGGGCAGCCACAGATAGATGTCTTCCCTGAGAATGAACGTGTGCGAGTGTTTATACACACACACACACACACACACACACACACACACACACACACACACACACACAAAACAAGCATCTTTAAACAATAAATATGACTATTTCTGCTTTATTAGCTTTGAAAGAGCAATTTTTTGGACGAGCTCAAAACATGCATTTCCAATCTGCAAAGAAACAAAAAGTCTGATTCGACTGACTTCGCAGCTGATACAAGTCATGTTAGCTTACAGCTGATCCAGTTCAGCATTCAGTCCAAGGGTCCAAAAGCCGGCTCGTGTGAGGCACGCCTTGTGTTTGGACAATCAGCTCTGTTGCTGGCCTTCCAGTGTCCAAGACACCGTCAAGCTGATGACGTTGATTGGTTAATAAAAGAAAAAGAAATTGAAAAAGAATGGAACATACTTAAAAAATGTCAAAAAACACACAACATCCATTAACTGCATTTTCCTGTGACTTTATGTGTGGCTGACCACGAATATTTGCTTCAGACATGACACACACACTCCAGCGGCCTTTGGGCAGGATGAGTTCCGAGTGTCCGGACATGGTCACAGTTTGTGACAGACTCACCCTGTAATCCACATGGACCAGTGTCTTTAAAAGAAAACAAAAGTGAGCAAAACTTAGTTTAGTATTGTATCAATTTTTAGAATGCACTTCTCACCTCTGTGTGGGTCAGCGTGATGCTCTTGTGGCTGCAGTGGGGCGCCAACTGGTGGGGTTGTTGCCGCTCAGGCTCATGTCTTCGGCCTTAAAAAAAAAAAAAAAATATATATATATGTGTATATATATATATATATATGTATATATATATATATATATATATATATATATATATATATATATATATATATATATACACACACACATGTATATTTTACCAAGCACTGCTTGCCCAATGTTGTTCAGTGTAACTTCATCCAAACGATGGGACCCGGGTCCTCTCTCTCTGTTGTTCTAAAAGCTTTTGGTGTGTGTTGCTGTTTCTGTGATGAACAATGTTTCTCATCAATAGGATGTGTGTTGATGGAGCCATGATATTAAGAAAGTCATTTAATGATTTAATGTTTAATGAACCCTGAAGTTCAGGAACCGGGTTGATCCTCCTCAGACCTTCTCGTGGATCCTTGGCGTTAGCCTCGCGGAATCCGTCATATAAAACAAAGCGGTCTGAGGAACCAGTGGGCGGGGTCCATCTTTTTCAGGAGTTTCGGGCATCTCGGTCAGCCATGGTAGAGATTTTGGGTTTTTTCTGCTGTTTGGCCTGAAGGGTAAGGCAGTTGGGAAACGAAGGTTTGCATGATTTGCCGAGCCCCGTGCAAAGTCATACACCGAGACGTTAGGAAGATGTTTCCAAGATAAAAGAAGGTCTGAAAATCCCTCGGAGACTCTGCCCTCAAGTTAAACTTTCAGCTGTAAACCACACCACGAGGACAGAGGACCACCGACCAGACACCTTGAATGAAAACAGGCAAACTGGTTAAAAAGTGCACAAATAATTGGACTCAATGTTTAATTTTCTATGTGCAACTCTTACCAGATGCTCCCCAGATCTTTGGAATATCTTATAAGAATGTTTTATCTTCATCTCTTCTCGTAGTCTGATGATGAGATCCATCCGTGATCCCTTACAACCTCGGCTGCAGGCCTCGCACAGCCTGCGTACTGCTGAAACCTTGAATAAATACAAGCACTAAGGAAATCAGCAGGACCTGCTGTCAACGGCCACGGTGTCCACAGTCTTCCAGCAAAAACCCAGACGCACCAATCATGCATACAAATGTACCTTCTGCTTCGTACGCTCGTCAACAAGTCGGTCCTCAGACACCATGCAGCGGAGGACTTTGAAGACTTCATTTTTTGGCACTCTGTGTTGAAAACTATCAGATTTCCGTGTGTTCTTTCCGATCCATGGGGCCACAACTCAAAACTGGGTTTTACAGCAAATGTGTTTTTTGCATGACCTGGAAAATAGAAATATAACATTATGTGTTAATTTGAATGACTAAAAAAATATAATAAAAGTGGTTTTGGAAAATTTAAGTTTGAGAAAGTACTTGGGAAAAATCCACGAGCAATCATCTCCATTTGAACAGAATCCCAGAACTCTTCAATCTTCACTTCCCCAGTGAAGTCCTCAGAAGCTTCCTTGATGTGACTCACTGATGCACAAGAAAAGAAATGTTGACTCTGTGTGACATATCTTCACATACATCCGTACACAAACCACGAGACATTGTAGCTTACTTGGTACATTCATTTTTTGTGAAGGTTCGTCACAACGACTGGTGGATGGTCGCCACAGCAAACACACAGAAACGAAGAATCGTGGCTTGTGAGTGCCTCAGAGCGGTAGTAAGCATGACAGATGGCGTCTGGGGCAGGAAGTTTTTCTTTCCTAAGGCTTTCCAGTGAACTGACCTGTTCTGAAGGAAACGGTTCAAGAAGAAAATTCCATTTATTAACAAGTCAATCAATCAATCAATCAATCAATCAATCAATGTATTTCTGTATAGCCCAGTATCACAACAGCAGCTGCCTCAGAGGCTTCAAGATGTTACATTGGTTGGTAAAAATAAAAACAGTGAATAAGCATAATGTTAATATGTCAAATTCACAGTAACGAGACAAAACGAAGCAATCACCGCCTTAGACCCTCACATCCGGCAAGAACAAACTCCAGAAACCCAGTGGGAGAAGAAGAGATCTTGGGGAGAACCACAGTATGGAGGGATCCCTCTCCCAGGGACGGACAGCTTTGGCAGCAGCTAGCATGAGACAATAAGAAGTAAAGCCTAGGACTATGTTGAGGACAGTCCGTTGGACGGTCCAGCACAAGAACCACGGATCCCAGCAGTAGAACTGAAGCCAGTCCGCGGGCAGGACCGACAGGAGTGTCCTCCCGGTCCGGACGGAGCTTGTTCGTAGGCCCTCGTAATAGTGGAGTCAGCAACTGAAACTGGAGAAGACTCCCCCTCCAAGTACATCCTGAGGGCAACCCGAAGTACAGAAACAAGATCAGGGGCCTCACCTATGAAACTCTGCGGAAAAATCTGACAATGATTGTGCGTGGGAACGCGACGCAAACTTCTGTCCGCAAAAAAAATTCAGGAGCCAAAAAAAAGTCCGCCGCACAGCTGTTCGCAATTTCCAAGTCACGGTTTCAAATCCTGCGGAGAACGTGACGGTGGCCGACCCCACCCACAATCCCACCAACTCCACCCCTTGGCACCATATATGGGTATGTAATGAACTCATGAATGAAATTTGGGTATATTAGACGGTGCGGCGCAGCGCTGAGCCTGCAGAGAACAGCAGATCGGGCGGATGAAGTGTCGAAAAATTAAGATTTTAATGACATTCGGGCGGGTTGCGGTTGAAGCACTCAAATAAAAAAAAGTAACATTTTAAATCTTATTCCAAACATAAAGAAACGAACGAAAACGATAGAAAAACACTGTATGATCAGCCAAACGAGCAAAAGTGTGCATAATCATGGCATTTACAATTTAATCGCACATTCAGCAGAGTAACGCAGCTTTTCCTTTTCAAGACGATCAGCGTCTCGCTGCAGAGCACAAGTGTCGCCGGCAGGTGAGACGCCGCATGCAGGCGGCGGATCTGCCGCTGTGGAGGATTGAGGTGATGCTGCTGCCCTTATAGAGGGTTTTCTCGACGCGTCATCAGGCGCGTCATCGACCCGGAAGTCGCCATCTTGGAGGTACTCCGTATCACAACAAAGCACGAGTCCTAAGGAAGATCCAGAGCGTTATCAAGAAAAATGGTAAATTATTGCCGTGGCATTGGTTGTGCCAATAGGTCAGACCGAGAAAAACATTTGGAATTATAAAGACGTCGCCCAGCGACAGACTGGCGACCTGTCCAGGGCATACCCCGCCTCCGCCCACAGCAGCTGGGATCGGCTCCAGACACCCGCGACCCCGAAAGGGATAAGCAGTAGAAAATGAATGAATGAATGAATGAATAAATGAATAGACTTCCAAAAGTTATAAAAACCAGGGTGAGGAATGCCAAAAACTATCAGAGGAACGGAGGCGCTTGTGGTCAGCAAAGCTTAAAGCTGCTGTAGGCAGGATTCTGCTAGTCAGTGCTAATTGTTCTGTGTTTTCTCTGGATTAAATGTTAGAGTATCATTGATAATCCTTTAGGAGTGTAGCATCACTGCTCTACCGCGAGGGCGCAGCGTTTCCATCTGTCTCTGTTCTGAGCTGAAAGGCAATCTCCACAGCTCCAGGTATCTTTGACCAATCAGAAGAGCCCCTGAGGCTCTAACCGTGATTGGTCGAGGGGCGTTCGTCACACGTTCATGTGGGAGGGGCTTAACTTGAGTAAGGGTGTGATGTCAGAGAAAACAGGACAGGATTGGCTGTGCTGGGTTTCAAATCGCCATCTTAGATGGGTCAAACCGCCATCTTGCTTAGGTCACCCTAAGCAAGATGGCGGAGATGCGGAATCCTGCCTGCAGCACCTTTAACCAAGATCTATGAGGGAAAAATCTGGACAACATGGGAATATGTTCGGCACATTTCTTGTCAGGTAAGTGAAACAGAGCAACAGTTTGAGCTCATTAATGACTTGATATGTGACTTTGATCATTCATAAACGTTCAGCTTCTACAGAAACTTGAATTTTTTATGTCCTTAGCATTAAGAGATGTATTACTCCTGAAGAAAACAGTTGGTGCTAGAGTTTTAAAGTATTTTATGTAAAAACAAAACAAAAAAAAAAAAACAGATTTCAGCTATCACACTATTTGTAGCCATCAGCCTGGTAATATTTGCATTTTAATCAATTATTTAGAACCCCAACCCCGACGAGCGTGCTGGTCCCCAGTGAGGGTCCAGGAGGTGGGAGCCAACTCCTACGGATCTTTACCACCAATAAACCGTAGCTTCTCGAGATATCGGCCTTCCTCTTGTAACCCAGGGCCTTCCCGACACTCCTGTGCTTCTTCAGTCCGTTTTGACGAGCTTTCGCCGTGGCTGAACGCACTCAAACTGTTCCATAACACACAATCGCGACTACTGTCAGTGTGATTGTTTACACTGAGTATCTCCAATATGGCGGCGCAGCGAGGGTACCGCCCAAGTCGTGACGTCGGTGAAAACCCTCTATTGGTGAGGTGGAGAGCCGGTCTTCTGTCCTTTCTGGAGGACACAGCGGTGGAGAGACAAAGGAAACACATTGAGTGGAGCAGGTGGCCACAACGTGGTCAGAGCCGTCGGGTCACTACTGCTGACGTGAAAAAAAGTGTCCGACTTGAAGGTGAGTTGTCATAATTCATAGAGTCTCAACACTGCAGAAACACCTTTTAAACAAAAGAAAAAAAAACCTAACATAAAGATGTAGTGAAATTGGTTGCACAATATGATTGTGCGTTCAGGCATTATCTAAACTGTTTTTCCTCTGGAGTCGACAGGTTTAACGCGCTGCAGCATACAGGCTGTGAACCCGGGAGGATTCGGGTTCGGACGTCCGACATGGCCGTGGCTACATAGCAAACATTTTTTGTGCCAATTTTCTATTTAATTGAGAACAATTTGAAGTGTGTATAAAGAGAAAAATTATGTGACAACTGACAGTCGGTATTTGTAAGAGCAGAGACAAAGACATTGCAGAGTTTTGATTCCGTGATGTGTTGATTGCTCCCTTTGAACGATTGATTTTGTGTTTATTTTCGAAGATGCAGAAAGGTGAGGGTTCAGGATGGAAACCTTCCAAAGCGCACCTAAAAACCTGACTTCCTCAGTGTCTCCCCTCATGTGCAGTCATCACCACTCACTGTCTGTCTTAAATGTATATTTAAATTATATCGAACTTCTGTCTGTTATTCATTTCGTTATATCTGTCTTGGATCTTGGTGTAAATTCTGTTTGATTTCTATCTGTCGGCTTCTATCTATTATTTAATTATAAGTGTCCTCGATTTATTTCCGTTATATTTAATTTAACTTAAATAATTAGTTGTGTCGGTCAGTATATTCCTGTTATGCAATTATATCTCATTATATTTAACTTTTCCCTGTCTGGCTGGGCTTTGTATTTTTCTACTTTTCTTTCTACGTCTCTTGCCGCTGCGACCCTGCAGTTTCCCCATGCGGGACAAATAAAGGACTTTCAATTCCGTTTCCTTCTGCTTTGTCGTCTCCACGTAGTTTCTCTGAATTGTGCGTTTCCTGTACGGCAGCTGTTTTGTTTGCGGTGAGGCCCGCAAAGTCACACACATTTTTTTCCTTCGCAAAATGTGTCTAGGTACCTGCTGTGGCGCAGAGGAGCCGCCGCGCAAAGTCTGGGGCTCGTTTAGTGCTGCGAGCTTTATAGGTGAGGCCCCAGATCAATTTCTGAACATAAACAAACATAAATCAAGTTTAATCCAAAGTTTGGACAAATAAATTTACAATGTTCTGCCCTGGATTCAGTCTGTGAAATGATGCAACTTCATAAAGGCTGTACAGAACACAGAGTGAAGGATAACTCAGCATTACATATACGAAGCCTCAGCATCACAAAAAAAAAGTGACAATGAAAAGTCTAAATATGAAGTAAATGTACTTTCACATTTTAATCCTTTTCACAGCAGATATTTGAACTGGTCACAGGTGCAAAAACTAATAACAGAGGTTCATAAAGTTTCTTGGTAAACTGTGCCAGAGAAACCAGTAGAACACAAACAGTTCGAACAGAAAGAGATCATTTCAACCATCTGGTGAAGGGTTAATTCATATGCTGCTTGTAGTAAATTATAATCACCTGAACCTGGGCCTCCAAAATCTGGCTAGGATTCAATTTAACAAATTATTAAACAAGCTAAGCGTTGGTTTTACAGCAACGGAACTATACAAGAGTGGTCGTCTGTGCTGATGAAGAGCTCAAACAGAGCTTGTTCCTCAGTTGAACAGTGAAAAACTTTTCTCCAGAAATGAAAACAGCAGAAGTGTTTATAACGTTAAACTTTAAAACGCTCGAAATCAATCGTTGATTTGTTTTATAAAGTGAAACTAACAAAACGATTCACAGTCAGTATTCACGTCTTTACCGTCGTCCATCTTGGCGATGAAAGCTGCTCATGCTTCCTTTAGCATCAACGCAAACAACGGACCCGGAAGTGAAGGAGGCGGCCCTCAAATGGCCGTCTTATCGGTGTGGTCCTGAAAGAGCAGCCTCCGGCTCGGTAGAAAAACTTACAGGTGCTAAAAATAACTGAGAATTTTCCTGAAATAAGCCTTTTGTGTTGTAAGTATATTTTGAGTGAAATCACCAACTTAAAATGTAAATTGCAGTAGGGCCGTATTCCTGCGGGGCGTATTCGTGCGGGGCGTATTCCTGCGGGGCGTATTCGTCCGGGGCGTATTCCTGCGGGGCGTATTCGTGCGGGGCGTATTCGTTCGGGGCGTATTCCTGCGGGGCGTATTCGTGCGGGGCGTATTCGTTCGGGGCGTATTCCTGCGGGGCGTATTCGTGCGGGGCGTATTCCTGCGGGGCGTATTCGTTCGGGGCGTATTCGTTCGGGGCGTATTCCTGCGGGGCGTATTCGTGCGGGGCGTATTCCTGCGGGGCGTATTCGTTCGGGGCGTATTCGTGCGGGGCGTATTCCTGCGGGGCATATTCGTGCGGGGCGTATTCCTGCGGGGCGTATTCATTCGGGGCGTATTCGTGCGGGGCGTATTCCTGCGGGGCGTATTCGTTCGGGGCGTATTCGTGCGGGGCGTATTCATGCGGGGCGTATTCGTGCGGGGCGTATTCGTTCGGGGCGTATTCGTGCGGGGCGTATTCGTTCGGGGCGTATTCGTTCGGGGCGTATTTGTTCGGGGCGTATTTGTTCGGGGCGTATTCCTGCGGGGCGTATTCGTGCGGGGCGTATTCATTCGGGGCGTATTCCTGCGGGGCGTATTCCTGCGGGGCGTATTCATGCGGGGCGTATTCCTGCGGGGCGTATTCATGCGGGGCGTATTCCTGCGGGGCGTATTCATGCGGGGCGTATTCATTCGGGGCGTATTCCTGCGGGGCGTATTCCTGCGGGGCGTATTTGTGTGGGGCGTATTCGTGCGGGGCGTATTCGTGCGGGGCGTATTCCTGCGGGTCGTATTCGTGCGGGGCGTATTCGTGCGGGGCGTATTCGTGCGGGGCGTATTCCTGCGGGGCGTATTCCTGCGAGGCGTATTCGTGCGGGACGTATTCCTGCGGGGCGTATTCATGCGGGGCGTATTCATTCGGGGCGTATTCGTGCGGGGCGTATTCCTGCGGGGCGTATTCGTGCGGGGCGTATTCCTGCGGGGCGTATTCGTGCGGGGCGTATTCGTGCGGGGCGTATTCGTGCGGGGCGTATTCCTGCGGGGCGTATTCATGCGGGGCGTATTCATTCGGGGCGTATTCCTGTGGGGCGTATTCCTGCGGGTCGTATTCGTGCGGGGCGTATTCGTGCGGGGCGTATTCGTGCGGGGCGTATTCCTGCGGGGCGAATTCCTGCGAGGCGTATTCGTGCGGGGCGTATTCCTGCGGGGCGTATTCCTGCGGGGCGTATTCCTGCGGGGCATATTCGTGCTGCGGGTCGTATTCCTGCGGGGTGTATTCCTGCGGGGCATATTCGTGCTGCGGGTCGTATTCCTGCGGGGCGTATTCCTGCGGGGTGTATTCCTGCGGGGCATATTCGTGCTGCGGGTCGTATTCGTGCGGGGCGTATTCCTGCGGGGTGTATTCGTGCGGGGCGTATTCGTGCTGCGGGTCGTATTCCTGCGGGGTGTATTCCTGCGGGGCGTATTCCTGCGGGGTGTATTCCTGCGGGGCATATTCGTGCTGCGGGTCGTATTCGTGCGGGGCGTATTCCTGCGGGGTGTATTCGTGCGGGGCGTATTCGTGCGGGGTGTATTCCTGCGGGGCATATTCGTGCTGCGGGTCGTATTCCTGCGGGGCATATTCCTGCGGGGCGTATTCGTGCTGCGGGTCGTATTCCTGCGGGGCGTATTCTTGCGGGGCATATTCGTGCTGCGGGTCGTATTCCTGCGGGGCGTATTCCTGCGGGGTGTATTCCTGCGGGGCATATTCGTGCTGCGGGTCGTATTCCTGCGGGGCGTATTCCTGCGGGGTGTATTCCTGCGGGGCATATTCGTGCTGCGGGTCGTATTCGTGCGGGGCGTATTCCTGCGGGGCGTATTCGTGCTGCGGGTCGTATTCCTGCGGGGCGTATTCCTGCGGGGCGTATTCCTGCGGGGCGTATTCTTGCGGGGCATATTCGTGCTGCGGGTCGTATTCCTGCGGGGCGTATTCGTGCTGCGGGTCGTATTCCTGCGGGGCGTATTCCTGCGGGGCGTATTCCTGCGGGTCGTATTCGTGCGGGGCGTATTCGTGCGGGGCGTATTCGTGCGGGGCGTATTCCTGCGGGGCGTATTCCTGCGAGGCGTATTCGTGCGGGGCGTATTCCTGCGGGGCGTATTCATGCGGGGCGTATTCATTCGGGGCGTATTCCTGCGGGGCGTATTCCTGCGGGTCGTATTCGTGCGGGGCGTATTCGTGCGGGGCGTATTCGTGCGGGGCGTATTCCTGCGGGGCGTATTCCTGCTAGGCGTATTCGTGCGGGGCGTATTCCTGCGGGGTGTATTCCTGCGGGGCATATTCGTGCTGCGGGTCGTATTCCTGCGGGGCGTATTCCTGCGGGGCGTATTCGTGCGGGGCGTATTCGTGCGGGGCGTATTCGTGCGGGGCGTATTCCTGCGGGGCGTATTCATGCGGGGCGTATTCATTCGGGGCGTATTCCTGCGGGGCGTATTCCTGCGGGTCGTATTCGTGCGGGGCGTATTCCTGCGGGGCGTATTCCTGCGAGGCGTATTCGTGCGGGGCGTATTCGTGCGGGGCGTATTCCTGCGGGGCGTATTCCTGCGGGGCATATTCGTGCTGCGGGTCGTATTCCTGCGGGGTGTATTCCTGCGGGGCATATTCGTGCTGCGGGTCGTATTCCTGCGGGGCGTATTCCTGCGGGGTGTATTCCTGCGGGGCATATTCGTGCTGCGGGTCGTATTCGTGCGGGGCGTATTCCTGCGGGGTGTATTCGTGCGGGGCGTATTCGTGCTGCGGGTCGTATTCCTGCGGGGCGTATTCGTGCGGGGCATATTCGTGCTGCGGGTCGTATTCGTGCGGGGCGTATTCCTGCGGGGCGTATTCCTGCGGGGCGTATTCCTGCGGGGCGTATTCGTGCGGGGCATATTCGTGCTGCGGGTCGTATTCCTGCGGGGCGTATTCCTGCGGGGCGTATTCGTGCGGGGCGTATTCGTGCGGGGCGTATTCGTGCGGGGCGTATTCCTGCGGGGCGTATTCATGCGGGGCGTATTCATTCGGGGCGTATTCCTGCGGGGCGTATTCCTGCGGGTCGTATTCGTGCGGGGCGTATTCGTGCGGGGCGTATTCGTGCGGGGCGTATTCCTGCGGGGCGTATTCCTGCGAGGCGTATTCGTGCGGGGCGTATTCGTGCGGGGCGTATTCCTGCGGGGCGTATTCCTGCGGGGCATATTCGTGCTGCGGGTCGTATTCCTGCGGGGTGTATTCCTGCGGGGCATATTCGTGCTGCGGGTCGTATTCCTGCGGGGCGTATTCCTGCGGGGTGTATTCCTGCGGGGCATATTCGTGCTGCGGGTCGTATTCGTGCGGGGCGTATTCCTGCGGGGTGTATTCGTGCGGGGCGTATTCGTGCTGCGGGTCGTATTCCTGCGGGGCGTATTCGTGCGGGGCATATTCGTGCTGCGGGTCGTATTCGTGCGGGGCGTATTCCTGCGGGGCGTATTCCTGCGGGGCGTATTCCTGCGGGGCGTATTCGTGCGGGGCATATTCGTGCTGCGGGTCGTATTCCTGCGGGGCGTATTCCTGCGGGGTGTATTCCTGCGGGGCATATTCGTGCTGCGGGTCGTATTCGTGCGGGGCGTATTCCTGCGGGGCATATTCGTGCGGGGCGTATTCCTGCGGGGTGTATTCCTGCGGGGCATATCCGTGCTGCGGGTCGTATTCGTGCGGGGCGTATTCCTGCGGGGCGTATTCGTGCTGCGGGTCGTATTCGTGCGGGGCGTATTCCTGCGGGGCGTATTCGTGCTGCGGGTCGTATTCCTGCGGGGCGTATTCCTGCGGGGCGTATTCCTGCGGGGCGTATTCTTGCGGGGCATATTCGTGCTGCGGGTCGTATTCCTGCGGGGCGTATTCCTGCGGGGTGTATTCCTGCGGGGCATATTCGTGCTGCGGGTCGTATTCCTGCGGGGCCTATTCCTGCGGGGTGTATTCCTGCGGGGCATATTCGTGCTGCGGGTCGTATTCGTGCGGGGCGTATTCCTGCGGGGCGTATTCGTGCTGCGGGTCGTATTCCTGCGGGGCGTATTCCTGCGGGGCGTATTCCTGCGGGTCGTATTCGTGCGGGGCGTATTCGTGCGGGGCGTATTCCTGCGGGGCGTATTCCTGCGGGGCGTATTCCTGCGAGGCGTATTCGTGCGGGGCATATTCCTGCGGGGCGTATTCATGCGGGGCGTATTCATTCGGGGCGTATTCCTGCGGGGCGTATTCCTGCGGGTCGTATTCGTGCGGGGCGTATTCCTGCGGGGCATATTCGTGCGGGGCGTATTCCTGCGGGGTGTATTCCTGCGGGGCATATTCGTGCTGCGGGTCGTATTCGTGCGGGGCGTATTCCTGCGGGGCGTATTCGTGCGGGGCGTATTCCTGCGGGGCATATTCGTGCTGCGGGTCGTATTCGTGCGGGGCGTATTCCTGCGGGTCGTATTCGTGCGGGTCGTATTCCTGCGGGGCGTATTCCTGCGGGGCGTATTCCTGCGGGGCGTATTCGTGTGGCATCCGGCTGCAGCCATACCCTTCTCGAACAGTCTGGAGAACACACCACTGAGCTGTGCGGCACAGTGGTGCAGGGTACGACCACAGATGGCATCAGGGCCACTCGCCTTCCCTGTTTTGGCCTTCTTGAAGGGGGCAGTGACATGACTCTCAGAAATTACCATCTTGCTTACAGGCTTGAGAGTATTCCTGCAATCTGACACATTTTCCTCCACATCAACTAGGGCTGAACGATATATCGCTATCATATCGATATCAGGATATGAACATTCAGGACATTAGTTTCTCAAAATCAACGATATCAAGATTTTCCCTGCTTGCCCTGCGTGTCAGCTCGCCCATGCACAGGTCAGGCCAGCCAACCACAAACCTCCTTTACTGGTTGACAGCTGATGGCAGCCAATGAGAAACATCAGAGGGAGGGGCAGGAGGGAGACGGAGACGCACACTCACATGTGCTACAGGCGGCGGAGAGGAAGCAAAACAACAACAGGAGAGCTGAAGAGAGGGCGGCTGCAGAATCTGGTGGCAGTGGCAGTGAGTTCTCATAAATAAAACTGCATTTTTTTACATCCTTTTGTATTATGATGTTTTTATTTTTCTGAAAAATGCTTAACTTTCACCGAATCCATTGTTATATATCGTATCGATATGGAGATATCTGGCATGGATATCCAGATATGACATTTTGCCCATATCGTTCAGCCCTAACATCAACTCTTTCAAACCGAGTGAAAAAAGGATTAAAAGCACTTGGCAGTTCAAAATCAGACACACCATTGATTGTGACAGGCTTCCTGTCCTCCTTTTGATGGCTACAAGAGGCCATGTTTTTAATCCCACGCCAAGCTGCTCTGATGTCACCACTGAAGTACTGGGCCTCAACTTCCTCTTTGTACTTAAGTCTGGCCTTTCTAAGTTCTCCTTTCACTCTCTGGAGATTTCTTTCTTCTCCCATTGATCACCTGTGCAATAAATCATTTTCTTCTTATTGATAGCTGATTTGAGCTCTTCAGTTACCCATGGCTTGTTATTTGGGTAAATAACAACCTTATTTGACGGGATAACTGAATCCACACAAAACGTGACATAAGAGGCGATCGAGTCACACATTTCATTGATATCATCAGAAGAATCAGAGAAGCAGTCCCAGTCAGTGCATTCAAACGAAGCTTGAAGAGTAGAAACGCTGTCCTCAGACCAACATTTCAGTCTTTTCCTCGCGTGGCAAGCGCCTGAACACAGGGACGTACCGCGGTGTGAGGTAAACACAGTTATGATACGAGGTTCCAAGTGGAGGAAGCGGCATTGACTTGTACGCTCCATTCACACCGCCATAGCACAGATCGATGGTCGTGTTCCTCTGTGTTGTGGCACAGGTGACGTATTGTTCATAAGTCTTCAGAGTGTCTCCCAGACGACAGTGATTAAAGTCCCCCAGGATAAATTTTGGGGCGTCGGGGCAGATACTGTCAAGCCGGTGCGTGACGTCACCGATCAGCTGTGCAGCGGCTGCAGCGTCTGCACGCGGGTGCACGTACGCAATGGTGAAAAATAACTGCTGAAACTCGCACGGCAAGAAAAAAGGCCGGAGAGAGATGCACAAGAGTTCTATGTCAGGTGTGCAGATCTTCTCTCGCACCACCACAGTGTTACAGTACCTTTGGTTAATATAGCAGCACACTCCTCCTCCGCGTGACTTGCCAGTAACTTCCTCGTTACGATCCAGTCTCAGCGGAATCCCAAAGCCGCTCAGTGACAGATCCTCATCCAGGTCGGAGTCGTTGAGCCAGGATTCAGTGAAGACGAGCAGGCAGGCGTTCCTGACCTCCTGTCGGACTGTGATCCACGCCTCTACCTCATCCAGTTTGTGGCGGATCGACTGCGCGTTCCCTAGAACGATCGGCGGCAGAGCCGGGAGCCGACGCCGGTCCAGAAGATCCATCCTCTTCAGTCGCCGGATTAATCCACCACGTTGACCCCGTTTGCGACGCCCGGGTTTAGCTGCCGTGCATCGGAGCTCCGGTGGGATGCCAGGAGGCGGCCTGACATGAAGCGTGGGGAACCGGAGCTGAAGGAAAGACTCCCGGCTAAAGGTGATGCGCGGGAGAACACCAATCCAGGCAGGTTCACTCGACTCGTAACACGTACAGAGCACGAGAAGCAGCAAGTAGTCCAATCTGAGTAACCACATTGTTGATCACTGAAAAGGTGACACCTCGGACGCTGTACAAACAACAGAACAACACTCGAGGAGCTGCCGGGTCGCACGCTGTGGAGCGTCCCGGAAGTCGGAAGTCTCCGTTTATTATGAGACGCTGTTTATTATGAGTTAAATACGGGACAATTCGGTATTTTAATGGGTGATTGGCAATCCCAGCAAGACTACGATTCAGGTACTGTTAATCACCTAAAGTAACCCATTACTCCAGCATTACTCCGAGTTCACTTCCTGGTTCAGAGGAGTGAGGGGGGTGTGCTAGCGCAGCAGAGCTAGCACACAAAACTGGCTAAAGAGCGAATTTTACCTCCGTATCTGGATGCAGTGGCGAGAAAATGGGGCCGAAGAAAAGCCCGACCCCGGAAGAGTTCGAGGAAATAAAAAACTCCCTGGATTCTTTAAGTGGGAACGTAACAGCTGTCAAAGTGCAGCAGGAGAAGCTACTGAGGCTGCTGGAGGAGGAGGTGAAACAACTACGTCTCCTTAACACCGAGAAAGACCGGCGTATCGAGGAACTCGAGCGGCGAGTGGACGAGCTGGAGCAATACACCCGCATCAATGATGTTGTCATCACCGGCATTAAGATCAAGCCGCTCCTGTGCGCGTGCGGTGGCCGCAGACAGCAGCAGCGGCGGGGAGCCCAGCGAGCTGGAGTCGATCTCAGTGGAGCAACAGGTCGCATCCTACCTCAAACCAAGGAGATAGAGATGAATCCAGAGGACATCGAAGCCTGTCACCCACTGCCCACGAGGAACCTGAGACCACCAGCCGTGATCATGAGATTTACAAATCGAAAAAACAAGACTGCACTTCTGAAACAAGGACGCAAACTCAAAGGGACTGACGTCTTCATAAATGAACACTTAACAAGAAGGAATGCAGAAATCTCAAGGAAAGCAAGGCAACTTAAGAAACAAGGAAAAATCCAACACACTTGGGTAACGAACTGTAAAATATTCATTAAACTAAACGGGAGTCCTGAGGAAGCCAAAGTGTTGGTGGTGAGAAACATGGACGATCTGGATAAGTTCAACTGACTTCAATGCACCAACAACTATTAAGGTAACATGTCTCTCCCCACGCTATCATGAACAATACACCTGATGCAATGACTTCATCAACAAATGCTACGGACACAGACTCATTACAGAGAATCCTGTCATCAACAATTGGAACTGGAAACGTGTGAATTTCAAGAACATAACACAGTTGCAGACATAGACCCTGATCATTTCCTTTCTTCTGTGGTAAACACATGTAATTATTTCACTCAAGAGCAGTATGAAAATGTAAAATCGGAAGGCAGACTGTCAATTATACATTTTAATAGCCAAAGTTTGTATGCAAAGTTTGACTCTATCAAAGACTTCTTGCAGGGTTTCACTCATCCCTTCAGTATTATTGCAATTTCTGAAACTTGGTTCAGTAATGAAGGGGGGATAAATTTAACACTTGAAGGTTATGAACTAACATATCTAAACAGAGAAGATAAAACTAGGGGTGGAGTTGCTTTTTTTATTCACCAGTCAATTAAATTTGATGTAGTAAAAAGTATGACATTGGCTGTACATGGAATAATGGAATGTTTAACTGTGGAAATTTATTATGAAAAAAAGAAAAATGTGTTTGTGAGCTGTGTATATCGAACACCAGGTACAAGTATTGAGATTTTCAACGAATGGATGGAGAAGCTATTTTCACCTGTGAATCAAAAAACAATATTCATATGTGGTGATTTCAACATAGATTTGCTAAAACCCGACTAAACAAAATAACATTGAGGACTTCATTGACACAATGTACAGCTTGTCTTTATACCCATCAATAACAAAACCGAGCAGAATCACATCTCACAGCGCCACAATTATTGACAACATATTCACTAATATCATGTTAAATCAAACAACTAGTGGCCTGTTTATATCTGATATCTCTGATCGTCTACCTGTTTTTACTCTGTATGACTGTGACTTTAAGAACATAAAACACCCCATAGAAGTTATCTCTAAACGAATAAGAAATGACGAAACAATCAACAACCTGAACAACAGTTTAGCCCGACAGGATTGGAGTGCTGTATATGGAGAAACGGATGTGGACAGTGCTTATAGCAAGTTCCTAGATATATTCATTTCCTTATATGATAAAAACTGCCCAGTAAAAGAATTCTATTCAAGGACAAAACATAAACTTAGACCTTGGCTTACAAAAGGGATAATCAATGCTTGTAAAAAGAAGAATAACCTCTGTAAATTATTTATTAAATCAAAAACAAAAGAAGCGGAACAAAAATATAAGTTGTACAAAAACAAACTAACTGACGTCATAAGAACAAGCAAACAGCTATACTACAGAAAAAAATTAAACGAAAGCAATATAAAAGAAACTTGGAATGTTCTTAATGGTTTAATCAAAAGTGGTTCCTCTAAGTCAACATATCCGGATTACTTCATTGACAAAAATGGTGAAAATCACAACATGATTAATATAGTAAACAGCTTTAATAATTTTTTTGTGAATGTTGGCCCTGAGTTGGCTGCCACAATTTCAAATCATGGAACGAATGAATTAAACCTTATTAAGAACAATCCATCCTCACTGTTTCTCTTGGCAACAGATGAGCAGGAGGTTATAAATACAGTCCTGAAATGTAAAAATAAGTTCTCTACCGACTATTACAATATTGACATGTTCTTAGTAAAAAACGTAATTTTCAATATTGCAAAACCGTCCACTTATATCTGTAACTTATCATTTCAGTCTGGCCGTTTCCCAAACAAAATGAAAATCGCAAAAGTAATTCCGGTATTCAAAAACGGGAACAAACACTGGTTCACAAATTATAGACCGATTTCACTATTGCCACAATTTTCTAAAATTCTTGAAAAACTCTTTGACTCTCGACTTGATAAGTTCCTAGAGAAACATAACATAATAAATGATGCTCAGTATGGTTTTAGAGCCAAGCGAACCACCTCAATGGCTCTAATGGAAGCCACTGAAGAAATTACTACTGCACTGGATCAGAAAAAAATTGCAGTCGGTGTCTTCATTGATCTCAAAAAAGCATTCGACACAATCAATCACTTCATCTTAGTAAATAAACTGGAAAAATACGGGGTTAGAGGTGTAGCTGGGGACTGGATCAAAAATATTTGACAGGAAGAGTACAGTTTGTAAAAATGGGGAAGCATGTATCCGAGCAGCTTGACATTGTTTGTGGTGTCCCCCAGGTGTCCGTCTTAGGGTCGAAACTATTTAATGTGTACATCAATGACATCTTTAACGTATCTCAATCCCTAAAACTCATTCTTTTTGCGGATGACACAACCATATTCTATAGTAGTAATGATTACAATGAGCTTGTACAAACTGTGAACATGGAACTCAATAAAATAAAAACCTGTATGGACATAAATAAACTGTCTCTAAATATAAGTAAAACTAAAGTAATGATGTTTGGTAATTCTACAACAAAGTCATTTCAGCAAATAGTTATTGAAGGTACTGAAATTGAAAATGTTTGCGAGAATAAATTTTTAGGTATTGTAATTGATAATAAATTAACTTGGAAAGCACATATTAAACATATAAAAGCAAAAATATCCAAAAGCCTCTATATTATAAACAAAGTAAAACAATGCCTTGATGCCCATGCCCTCCGTACTCTGTACTGTACGCTGGTACTCCCATACCTCACATATTGTGTGGAGGTGTGGGGGAACACTTACCAGTGCACAATAAATCCCCGAGTCATACTGCAGAAACGAGCTGTGCGGATCATACACAAGGTTAGTTTTTTAGAACATACTCACAATCTTTTTATTCTGTCTAAGTTATTAAAATTCAATGATCTTGTGAAATATAACACACTAATTATTCTGCATAAAGCATTTAATAAAACATTGCCAAATAATATACAGCAGTTTTTCAAATTAAAAGAGACAGTTCACAATTTAAGAGGGTATGGAAATTTCAAAATACCAAAAACAAAATCTACCCGTAAACGTTTTTGTGTATCGGTATGTGGGGTTAAGTTGTGGAACAACCTGGACACTCAACACAAGCAATGCCAAAATGTTCATAGATTCAAACTCCAATATAAACGTACAGTTTGGTTGCAGTATATAGACTATAGGTCTTGAATTCACATTAACATTACTGAGTGTGTTTTGTTGTTTCTTTAATAATCCGGGTATACTGTTCATTTCCACTGTTGGTATACTTGTATACAAGTCTGTATATGTTATCGGTAACGCCACCTTGTTTCAAAATTTTCGTTATGTAGATCCAAATCAATGAGTTACTAGTTTCCATGTGTATATACAACTACAGAAGTGAGAATTTTATTTTATTTTTTTTCTGACTATATTATGTTAAGGATAATTGGGGGTGGGATTAAATAAGTTTTCTTCTTCCCACTCCCTTTCAGGCATAATGAAATCTTCTGTTATTCCGTTATTTGTTACATTGTTTATTGTTTTTGTTAATTTGTTTCCTTTCCTTTACCCTGTGCATTATTGTACAGCAATTGCCTGAAATGAACAAAATAAATGAAAAAAAATGAAAAATGCATTTAAGTCTCAATCAGTGACTGGCATCAGCGAGCTAACTCTGCATCGGCACACAGACTGATTTCCAACACTGCTCAGATTTCAGAGCAACGACTTCCAGATTTCAGTATTTGGTTTCATCAACACAATCCTGAGCGAATGAAAATCGGCATAATGAAGCATAAAATGACTGACCGTCCACCACAGGCTTCAGCGAGCTTCAGCTGAGCCCACCGTGTGCTCAGCCCTCATGGCGTGAACGTTTCCGCCGCACGCAGGGGGAAACTGTCAGCAAAATGTAGTTTACATCAGCAGAACTTCAAATCAAATTGTTTCATGACTGACTGAAAATTTGTCACTCTGACGAGTCGACGATAGCACATTGAACCAAGAGGCCTGATCTGTCATCCAAGCTCAGCAAAACAACACTTACAAGTAAAAAGTCTAACAGCAACTCAGAACTTGATTTTTGATTTCAGAACAATATATTTATTTAAGTTATGACTGAAGGTCACCTGAATCAGTTTTTAGAGTGTTCAATGAAGCGCAAATTATGAAAAAAAAATGCAATTTTTTTATCACTTCTTGCTATAGCCTTACCGCTTCAATAGCATGCAAATTATGTAAAATAAATAAATAAATAAATAAATAAATAAATATTTTTGTCACTGATGGTTTTACTATAGCCTTACCGCTTCAATAAAGTGAAAATTATGAAAAAAAAAAAATCAAATTTTCACTCTTGGATGGTCTTACGATGGCCTTACCTCCAAAATAAAGTGAAAATTATATTAAAAAAAAAAGTTTTTTTCAACTTTCACTCTTGGATGGTCTTGCTGTTGCCTTACCTTCAAAATCAAGTGTAAACGCTGCTCTGCGCTGGCTGAGGTCAGACACACCTGGATGTCTGGACGTACAGAATGACCTGACGCTCGCTGCCTCTGAGAGGCGGCACATCGCAGCCGACTTCCGGTCGTGGCAGGAAGTGGATTCAGAGCGGGATCCAGCACGGTGTGTGACGGTGTGTTTGGTGATTTACCAAGGTGCAGGAAACTTCTGTGTTGGAATCAAGTCACAAGCTTGAGATCCGTTGAGAACAGCAGCCGGGAGAGCCAGACCAGCTCTGGAGGTTCTTCTGCAGCTGAGCAGGTTCTCCTCAGGAGAGCCAGACCAGCTCTGGAGGTTCTTCTGCAGCTGAGCAGGTTCTCCTCAGGAGCTCCTGACCTGCTGACGGAGGACAAGGCTGCTTCTGTCATCAGAACGTGAGTACATGAACTGGAAATCTGTTTGAGACGGTGAACAGCACGGCTCGATCATATCTGACACTGAAAAGGACAGACGTTACTGCGGAGCACTCACCATGTCTGTTATCTTATCTCTGATATTTATTTCATTATATCTGTCTTAGATCTTTATGGAAATTATATTTAGTTTATATCTGTCAGTTTATATCTATTACTTAATTATATCTGTCTTAATCTGTATTTAAATTATATTTGATTTATATTTAATACTTAGTTGTGTCGGTCAGTATATTCCTGTTGCTTATTTAATTATATCTATCCTAATCTTACATACAAATTGTATTTAACTTTTTCTTGTATAGTTGGCTTTGTATTTTTCTATTTTTCTTTCCGTGTTGTTTTGCTGCTGCAACCCTGCAGTTTCCCCATGAGGGACAAATAAAGGACTTTCAGTTCATTCAATATGTCAGTGAGCACTTCTGTCATGTCCTGTAAATAAACTTTTCTATTTTTTGATGCTTTACTGTGTTTCATGCTTTCATTTTTCCATTTCTTGTCTTCCTTTGGCTGTTTCACTCAGTCAGTTTTAATTATTCTAGAAATGAGTGTCCATTGTATTCGATGAACCTCTTCTGATTAAACTGACTTCATTTTTATTACACTACTTACTTTATTTTTTACATTTTACTCTGGAAAACCTCCGTGTATGTTAAGGTATTACATAAATAATGTGTGTGTTCTGACTGCAAGAGTTGCTCCTCCAGAAACTTTTTATGGACATTTTTGTGGGAGGAAAAGAGCAACCAGTCCAAGGTCTGTGGGTCTGAGCCGCTGTGAAAGTCCAGCTGAATCATTTGAACTGGAGAAAAATTGTTTAACACACTAACTTTCTTATTTGGCATTGGTTCAAATATTGTTAGAGCCCATGCAGTGAAACACTGATGCTACAGAAAGAATGAAGCATTAGTTCTGGGCACAGTCGCTGCATCAGCATCCAGCAGTCATGACTGTGTGCTGGTCTCTGTCTGCTGCAGCCTCATGGAGGCAGAACTGTGACGAGGCTCTGTGTTCATCAGGTCAACATACTTTAGATTCATTATTCGGTAAATAGTCTAAACATGTAATCTGATTCCATGTGTAACTTAAACACAACTTGTTATTGTTACTTTATTTTAAAAATTTACATCATTGTTTCAATATTTTATATATTATGCATGTCGCTAAGTTCTTAACAGAGCGGAAATCATAATTGCAAAATGGGTTAAAAAAATCAACTCAGCTTTAATTTAATCCTTACATTTGTTCCTTGAATGTTTTTTTTTTACTGCCTGGAAACTCGGTGGCTGCGTTACGCTTGGTTTCAATGTGGTATTTAAATGAAATACTAACGGCCTGGTCACAATCTTCCTGTGGAATGTATTGTGTGTGTTGTTATTGTCTTCTAATGTGGTGTCGGCTCGTGTTTGAATGCGTTTGAGAGTGTGTTTGGACAGCCAATGGCTGACTGAAACAACAACATGCATTTATTTCTGCATGTTTCATTGATCATCTTCACCAAGACGATTTGATGTGAGGTTTTTTGTAGGAAAAAGGGCGTTATATCTGGTCAAAACAAGATTGTTTGAATTTTAGGAGCTTCATTTTCAAAGGAAATCAGAAATATATTGAAATACTGTGATGTTTTTTGATAATGGATGTGATTACTTTTATTTTGCAGGTTGTTTCGTGCAAATTCGAGCTGTGGGGGCCGAGCTGTGTTCCGCGAAGCTGGAAGCTCAACTCCTTATATATTTCTCTATTTCAGCTGATTTTTGACTTAATGGAGACTTATTTTTTTAAATAAGCACAATATAAGCCAAGGCCATGTCTAAAATATATCTATTATGGTATTGGATCAGTTTCTGACCAAAAATAGCATCAGCAATATACTATCTATGAAGTTACAAAGGCTGAACTAATATAGTATCTCCATGTCCAGAATTTCCGGTGGTGTCCGTACCCCTATCCAGTTCCTCATTCCTACTATGTATTTGGCTTGAGCTGAATGTTGTATTTTATATACCTGGGTAGCACTATTTGAATGATGATATGTTGTGGATATAGTGCACACAATTAATATTACAACAGTTGCAAATGGGATCTGTAGTTTGCAGTTGTAGTGTCCGTACCCCGTGTAGTGTCCATACCCTCGCATTTTGTTATTCCACTTAGAAGTTGAAATTCTTGATATTATTGGAACATGTGAGCATGTTGAAAAGGGGTGTATTTATCTACAACTCTCAAGACAACATATTTGCCTAAAAGTACATCTTTTACCCACAGAAAACTAACGCAGAGAATCGAAGCAAGGACTCTGAATTCCAAAATTCCTCTTTTTGAATAACTCGCATAATGCTACGGGAACATTCTCATTTGGTAAATTTGGTAATGGTAATTGCCAGATAATTTAAACAACAATTTCAGTGACTTTATGTTATTTCACTGCACTACCAGTTAGAGGTCGACCGATTCATGGGATTGGCCGATTCATCGGCCCGATAGGACGTTTTACAAACTTCTGAGTGTCAAGATTTCAGAAATAATGCAGTTGTTGTTGTTCATTTGATACAAATCAGTTAAGAAACATAAATTACAGCAATCCAGCAATGTGCAAATTGTATGTGCAGACATTTATATTAAGTTTGCAGAAAAGATAATTTATTTTCCACATATTTCATCACATTTGCACGTTATAGAGTCTTTTGTGGTCATTTGATGGGCAATAAAGCAGAGTTCTGTTCATATATTTTACTAAATTAAACAAACAACTGAGTTTATTAAGTTGTAGTGATGCTCTTCATCTGTTTTACGTCTTGTTATGCTATCCAGGTCATGCTAATGCAGAGTCCAGACCCCATTTTACCTCGACATCTTTAACTGATCACCATTTTACTACCAAATAAGATTACTGGATGAATTTTTTTGCATCTGATTGCTCGAAAACTGTAGTATAGTGAAAATAAAAATTGTCACAGTTTGTTGAGGCTGAAGTTTTCAGTCTGCTGTCCACCTGGAGTCAATGCTGATTGTGACCAGGCCGTAAATACGAAATACAGCTGTATTTCTAAATAGAGGCTCTGTTTGTTATCATGTGAGTGTGGTTGCCATAGAAACAGGCTTTGTTTTTTTCTTGTCTGTGAGGGCTAAACAGCGCTGTGGTCGCCATGACAACGTGCCGAGGACAGAGATTTACTGTCTGCTAACAGTCAGAGTCACAATATAACACATCTTGTCCCATCAGTGACGACCAGCAGCCTTGAAGTCGGTGTATTTACCCAGGATTCCACAGCGCCCACAGCTTCTGCCGCTACCGGGAGTCAGCGCCGACTTGCCATGGCGCCGCCGCTGTCCGCCGAGCGGCGAGCGGTCTGGTACTTCTATACGTCATTGCCCGGATGAATCAGTTCATCCTCTCATGAAACAGGAAGTACAGGTTCTGTCTGAACTTCAGGAAGTAACGGAGCAACGTGGACGACATGAGGACCTGACAGTCCGTCTGTCTCACAGCAGGGACGGACCTGTGAGACGTCTCATTCAGAACATTTACACCACGAACACACTGTTTCCAGAACTTTACTCTATCAGACTGGGTCCAGAACTTTACTCTATCAGACTGGGTCCAGAACTTTACTCTATCAGACCGGGTCCAGAACTTTACTCTGTCAGACTGGGTCCAGAACTTTACTCTGTCAGACTGGGTCCAGAACTTTACTCTGTCAGACCGGGTCCAGAACTTTACTCTGTCAGACCGGGTCCAGAACTTTACTCTGAGAGACTGGGTCCAGAACTTTACTCTGTCAGACTGGGTCCAGAACTTTACTCTGAGAGACTGGGTCCAGAACTTTACTCTGAGAGACTGGGTCCAGAACTTTACTCTGTCAGACCGGGTCCAGAACTTTACTCTATCAGACTGGGTCCAGAACTTTACTCTATCAGACTGGGTCCAGAACTTTACTCTGAGAGACTGGGTCCAGAACTTTACTCTATCAGACTGGGTCCAGAACTTTACTCTATCAGACTGGGTCCAGAACTTTACTCTGTCAGACTGGGTCCAGAACTTTACTCTGTCAGACCAGGTCCAGAACTTTACTCTGTCAGACCAGGTCCAGAACTTTACTCTGTCAGACCAGGTCCAGAACTTTACTCTGTCAGACCGGGTCCAGCAGGGCGGCTGCTTCATGATCAGATGAACAGATTTCTCAGAACGGACTGATGAAGACCTGCATCTAAATTTATTCATACATTTTACATAGTCCTGTGTAAAGTCTATAACAGCAGATAGATAGATAGATAGATGATAGATGGATAGACAGATAGATGGACAGACAGATAGACAGATTGATCTATTTGACAGGGACAGTGCACGTTACAGTTTTTCTCCACTGGTTTGGCTCATTTCTTGAAACTGAAATTACATTTTCAAAACTCGAAGGTCATTTGGCAAAACAGTCTCACAGTTCAGCTCAACACCACAGTTCACGAGCAAAAGCTCTTCTCTCTCCCTAAACTGTTCACACATGTTTCAAAGCTTCATTTCTTTCCCATATAAACAGTCAGAGCCTCCAAAATGTAAAGATCCTTCTCAACAGCTTCGGCTCATTTTTCCAAACAGACCGGACGTTCTCAGTTCTCTTGGTTCTCTTGCCAGAAACAACCTGGACGGTTCAGCAGAACCACGGTTCACCTGTCAGAGAGCAGATCTCTTCCTAAACAGCTCACTCAGGTGGAAAATCTAAATTTCTCTCTCAAACAAAAGGTCAGTGTCCTCAAAATGCTTTGTCCTCTTGACACTGTGTGAGCTCTGACAGTCAGAATGTTCAGATGTTTTGTCATTAAGGGCAGAGGACCACTGAAACATTCCTCATCTACCTTTCTGTCTGAGCCCAGGGCTTCAGTCATCATGGTGACTGCGATAGCTAAAAAACCCAAAGAAGAAAATAAAAACTAACAGAAAATATTGTGTATAAGAAAATGAAGACAAAAAGCATTTTACAGTAAGAAGAACCTTCAAGTTCTGATTCACACATCGCTCTCATGCCTCCAAGGAAACTGTTAGAATTTGTATTCACACACAGAGCAACCTCCATCCATCGGAGTTCAATATACTGGAAAATAAAAACAAAGAAACAAAAAAAAACCCCAAAAAAACCTAGAATTTGGCACTCAGAGAGCGCAGACCTCCGCCACAGCTCCCATCCGTCACCAACAACAATAAGAACACCAGATGTGATAAAAAAAAAAAAAAAAAAACATTTCATTCCTCCCCAACACAAACAGCGTCTGGGAGGAAGCTGCCTGCTGCTTGTTCACATCTCAGTGTTTCCTCCCAGTGACCGACACTCCGGAACCCCCCGGTTACTGTCTGTTCTGGATCCTGGTGTCCGGAACACTTCCTGATCTGGATCAGCAGCTGATCTCTCTTAGAGTCCCTGAAGAACTGACACTGTCCTGTTTTTGCTGAGCCCCTTTGTCATTTATTGTTGAGTTATGTCCAACTATGTGAAAGACTATAATCCAAAGGCCAAAGTTCTTCTAAACAGACCAATGTGGTATTGTTTATTTTTTGGACTATGTCAAAGACTGCTATGATAAAGATAAAGATGAATGATAAAGAATCTTTTAAAAAAATCCTGGATCCAGACAGTGATCCGGATCATCACCAAAATTTACAGTAATAAACATCTGCATTGCCAAAACAAAACAGGCGTAAATATGCCGGATTATAGCCACAAGGCTAATTTACATCCGTAGTCCCGAGGCAGATATGAGAAAAAAGGAACACAATTAGTACAAAAGAAAACATGTTAAAAATAGAGTCAGTGATTAGAAGACTGGTTTGCTTTGAGCCACACTCTGAGCTGAGCTGAGCAGAGGAAACGTGGAGCGTTCCCTGACAGCGAGGGCAGACGGTTCCAGGTCTTACTGGCCTTCACAGAGCATTTTGTCCAAAAGCAGTTCTTCTGAATGGCAGCTCACGGTCGCCCCTACAGGTGGAGCGTGTCCTGGCACCAGTCTTTATTTTAAAATAGTCCAACAGTGGAGGGGTGCCGGTCCATGAAACACTTCATACACAAAACATGCTGATTTGAAATGCTTAAAATTCTCTAAACTCAGGAAGTTGTGCTTTTGTAAAACATCACAGATATGGTGGGATCTCGGCTTTTTGTCAAAAACTTTTAATGAATTTTTGTAAAGAGACTCTGCAGATTTCGAAGTACCCGCCTCGTCAGCGACCAGCTTGTGATACAGTGTTCGATGTGGGACAGAATCATTGAATGTTAGAACATTTTTGCGGCTCCAAGAGTTATATATTGACGAATCTGCCTAAAATTTCGTAGATTAAACTAGACATGTTTTTTAAAACTGAGTGTTGAGTCAAGAATCACACCTAAGTACTTAAAATCAGGAACAATTTCTAGTCCTTCACCTCTTAAAAATACACCAGGCTGGGTAATGTTTAAAGACTGTTTGGAGAACGTCCTGCTGACCGTTTTTTTACCGTTCAGCAACAGGCAAGATTTAAAAAGCCATTGATGTATCTGCTCCGTAGCCGAGGTCAGGATGGAAGACGCCTCATTAGGACTTTTTGCATGTGTGAAGACAACTGCATCATCTGCATACATTTGAAAGTCCACCTCAGCAGATCATTTATATACAAGGAGAGCAACAGTGGACCAAGTATTGACCCTTGCGGCACTCCTACAGGGACATCCAGAGCAGGGGTTTGACACCATTAATCAATCAATCAATCAATCAAATTTTATTTCTAAAGCGCCTTCCAACTGCCAAACGGAGCACAAGGCGCTTAACAGAGTAAAACAAAATAAATAAGTAAAAACACTTTAAGACACAAAGTACTAAAAGGGGCTAAACATCAAACGCTAAATGAAAAAGGTGCGTTTTCAGATGACATTTAAAAACATTAAGTGCAGTGATAGACTTTAAATCCAGAGGAAGAGAGTTCCAGAGCTTCGGGCCAAGAACAGCAAAAGAGCGGTCACCAAACTTTCTATATCTCGCCCTGGGGACAACCAAGGAGGTGTGGCTTGACGAGCGTAGAGTCCTGGCAGGTTGATAAATTTGCAACAGCTCTGAGATGTAAGGGGGGGCATACCCATTAGTAGCCATAAACACAAACACCAGAATCTTGTACTGGACTCGGAACCGCACCGGAAGCCAGTGGAGAGCCTGAAGGACCGGAGTAATGTGTGAGTATTTTGAGGAGTTGGAGATGAGACGAGCTGCTGCGTTCTGAACCAACTGAAGTTTATGGAGGAGTGAGAGATTCAGTCCAGCGTAAAGGGCGTTACAATAGTCAAGTCTTGAGCTGATGAGAGCATGAGCGGCCTTCTCTAAATCTGCCCGAGACAAGAATGGCTTAACTCTGCTCAGAAGCCTTAGTTGGAAAAAGCCCGCCCTCACAACAGAACTGATCTGCTTTTCAAAGTTAAGTTCATTGTCAAAAATCACACCCAGATTCCTCACAGCAGAAGCAAATTGTGGGGTGGATGAACCAAAATCTGGGGAACTGTGGGTTGGGTCAGAACTGAAGTGGATATATTCAGTCTTTTCCCCATTCAAATGAAGGAAATTCTGTGACAACCACTGTTTGATGGTGTGGAGACAGTTATTGAGGGGATCTAACGCAGAGCGATCATTATAGATAACTGGAAGATAAATCTGGAGATCGTCTGCATAAAAGTGAAATTGGATGTTGTGACTGGAGATAAGTCGACCAAGCGGTAGCATATATAATGAAAACAGAATGGGACCAAGAATAGAGCCTTGAGGCACTCCAGACGAGAGAGGAGCAGCAGAAGACGCAAACTCATTTATATGTACCGTGAAGGATCTGTTTGAGAGATAGGAGGAAAACCACTTGAGAACCGCACCCTGCAGGCCTACAGTGTGTTGAAGTCTGGAAATGAGGATGGAATGATCCACGGTATCAAAGGCAGCGGTAAGATCTAATAACACCAAGACAACAGAACTTCTGTTGTCTAGAGCTGTCAATATATCATTATGGACCCTCAACAGCGCAGACTCGGTGCTATGTCTCGACCTGAAGCCTGATTGAAATTTGTCCGCAATGCCATTAGAATTAAGGTGAGAGAGAAGCTGCGAAAAAACAAGCTTCTCCATCAGTTTGGACAAAAAAGGCAGGTGAGAGATAGGACGGAAGTTAGATAAGAGGGAGGGATCCAGACCGGGTTTTTTAAGCAATGGTTTTACGATGGCGTGCTTGAGAGCAGCTGGCACAATGCCCAAACTAAAACAGCTGTTTATGAAGGAAACAAGGCATGGGCCTAAGATGTCAACAGCTTCCTTCATAATATGAGCAGGGACAGTGTCTAGTGCACAAGTTGTCGACTTCAACCCCTGGACAGCTATTTTGAGGTCCACAAGAGTAACAGGGTCAAAACTCTCAAACACACATTGTGCAGCAGAAATGGATGTGAAGGCTGTAGGAACAGGTGTAATCGCTTGCCTAATAGACATAACTTTGTCCAAAAAATATTGCTTAAAAGCATTGCAGGTTTGTTCAGAAACGTCATTCAGAGCAACAGACACAGGGTTAATTACAGAATTAATGGTTTTGAACAGTACTCCAGGGCGGTGGCTATTGCTCCTGATGAGATTGGAGAGGTACTGCCTTTTAGAATCCCCTACTGCCCTCTGAAAGGCGGTGAGGCTGTCCCTAAAAATGTCCAGTGACACCTGTAACCTGTCTTTCTT
The DNA here is from genome assembly GCF_902148845.1 of Salarias fasciatus. NCBI lineage: Eukaryota > Metazoa > Chordata > Actinopteri > Blenniiformes > Blenniidae > Salarias > Salarias fasciatus. Next base: position 706,602 of record NW_021941378.1, on the reverse strand, counting down.
CCATTTGCGCTCCGCTTGTCTGCACCGACGCCTCAGGGCTCGAGTTGTGTCATTGAGCCAGGGGACAGAGGTAGATCTAGTAGTCACAGTCTTAAAAGGTGCTACAGAGTCCAGGATCTGGGAGCAGGTGGAGTGGAAGGCGGAAAGGAAGCGGTCTGGACATAAAGGAGATGTCAGTTCAGGAGCAGAGCAAAGGCCAGATGCAGAAAAGGCAGCCGAAAAGTCCTTTACAGCAGATGAGGTAAAGATGCGGCGGCGTTGGGGGGCAGTTGGCGTGGGCGCAGGTGGAACAGCGCAGATGCCAAACTCTATAAGAGAGTGATCGGTGATGGGAAGAGCTGACAACTCACAGATTGATACTGTGATCCCCCGAGAGATAATTAAGTCCAATGTATGACCTAACCTGTGAGTGGGACCAGATATAGACTGTGTGAGATCCAGAGAGTTTAGGAGAGATTTAAAGTTATTGGCCAACTCATCTGAGGGGCAGCAGACATGGATGTTAAAGTCCCCACAGATTAGGATGTTATCAAACTTTGGCATAAACTCTGCTAGAAACTCGGAAAACTCACTCAGGAAATCCTTTTTCAGTTTAGGTGGCCGATAAATGACAGCACACAGAATGGGACAGGGCAGAGTCAATACAAACATTTGGAGCTCAAAGCTGGAGTACCCCCTGGTGGACAGTTGGCGGCAGTTCAAGGACTGCTTGTATACGGTGGCTATCCCTCCAGCCCTTCCCGTTTGTCTCGGGGAGTTTAGGAACAGGTAGCCGGAGGGGAGGAGCTCCGAGAACAGACTGACATCACCTGGTGGCAGCCACGTTTCCACGAGGAAGAAGAAATCCAGATTGCGGGAGGAGATGATATCATTGAAGACAAACGTTTTCTTGTTGATCGATCTGGCGTTGCAAAACCCCATGCGGAGCGAGGACGAGGCGGCAGGCAGCGCTGTCATACGAGTAATCGGGCGGAGGTTTTCCAGGACACGGCCGCGCGAGGATTTCTCCCACCAACACCAATTTGGGGTAGAGATGGCGGAGTCCGGGCCAACAGGAAGAAGCCAGCGGTAACATTCCCGAGCTCTACTGGGGACGTAACAAACTGTTTTCTTGAGGATAAATAAGATTTGAACCATTGAACAGCACCAGGTGAGAAATTGAAAAGTGTAAATTTTGACAATAAAATTTCATGATTGACGGTGTCAAATGCCTTTTTCAGGTCTAAGAACACCGCACCAACACAAGAGTATTTTCTAAAAATAAACCAATTGCCAACTCTGTAGAGTGGTTGGTGCGGAACCCAAATTGCAGAGGATGTAAGGAGCAAAGACCTTCATTTAGATGTTCACTGATCATTTTTGCAACCCATTTTTCAGCCACCTTAGAAACAACCGGAAGAATACTGATGGGCCTGTAGAGAGCTGCATTCAGTCAGTCCCCAGACTTAAAGACTGGGACGACTGAGGCCGTCCTCCAGGTGGACGGGACAACTCCACTCTTCAGTGACTAATTGATCATGTGTGTTATCGGCTCAGTTAAGGAGATAGACAGATAGATAGATAGACAGATAGGTAGATAGATAGATAGATAACTAGCGTATTGGCCCGAATATAAGACGACTCTGATTATAACACAACCCTATTTTTCAAAGATCATTTTGTGAAAAAAAAAAAATGCTGAAGACAATAAGGTCACTCATAAAACAACTTTTTATTCTACAATTATTATAAACTCAAAAACTCACAACTGAGATTACATTTCACGAGATATAAAATGAAACAATATTACTACAGTATTGAATAAATATATTCTCTTTCTCAAAATAAGAAACAATAAGCAACAAATAAGAACCTCAAGGGTCCAAACTGCATAAATGATGTAAATAACTGTCCAGGTCCTTCAGCTGAATCAGGCTCTGGTGGTGGACATTCCGTCTGTCCGTCTTTCAGAGACGTCTTCACTCTCCCTTCTATCAGTCTCTCTGAAGCGTCTCTCAGGACCACGGAAAGCTTTTCTCATAGCGTTAGCATCTGGAGTGTTTTTTCTGTGCTCTCCAGTCAGAACGAGGCTCTGCTCCACCAGACCTCCTGCAGCTTGGCAGTAGTTTGATGACTCTGCTGCGTTGATCACCATCAGTTTAAAGTTGGTATCATAACTTCTCCTCTGTTGTTGCTCAGTTGTCCAGCGTTCAGCCCCTTTGTTCCAGATGATCCGCCATCTTTCATCAGATCATTTGATCTCATTTCATCGCTCCACTCGCTCTCTGCTCAGTGATACTTTGGCTCCATCTAGTGGTGCGGATGCGTATTGACCATCTACCGTAAGTCCGCCATTATAACACCACCCCACTTTTGAGGACGCAATTTCTGGAAAAAAACATCGTCTTATATTCGGGCCAATAGGCTCTATTCACAACTCAACCACTTCCTGAACTTCAGGAGGCTCCTTGTTTCCTGTCTTCCATGACGGGACGAGCTGATTACTGCAGGTGTGTCTGAAGTTGTTCCAGAGGTCAGACACACCTGCAGTAATCAGCTGTCCTATCATGGAAGACAGGAAACAAGGAGCCTCCTGAGGTCCAGGAAGTGGTGAAGTTGTGCATAGAGTCCATACGGTAGTAATAATGCCATAGCTCCACAGAGCCCCCTGCTGGCCACAGCACTCAACAAACACCCAGAGCAGATAAATCACAGCTCTGTATTCAATCCGTCTCGTCTTTCTCTGCTGCACAGTTTCTGACCGTCTCATGTCCTCCTGGGGACAGACTGAAGCAGCTGCTGGACAGGGTTCTAGAGTCCAGCGGTGTCCTCCTGGGGACAGACTGAAGCAGCTGCTGGATAGGGTTCTAGAGTCCAGCGGTGTCCTCCTGGGGACAGACTGAAGCAGCTGCTGGACAGGGTTCTAGAGTCCAGCGGTGTCCTCCTGGGGACAGACTGAAGCAGCTGCTGGACAGGGTTCTGGAGTCCAGCAGGCGACTGTCAGCAGGACCATCAACCCCTGGATAGCGTCCCCGTGGGACGCCCGTGGGACGCCGTGGGACGCCGTGGGACGCCCGTGGGACGCCGTGGGACGCCGTGGGACGCCGTGGGACGCCCGTGGGACGCCGTGGGACGCCGTGGGACGCCGTGGGACGCCCGTGGGACGCCCGTGGGACGCCGTGGGACGCCGTGGGACGCCCGTGGGACGCCCGTGGGACGCCCGTGGGACGCCGTGGGACGCCCGTGGGACGCCCGTGGGACGCCCGTGGGACGCCCGTGGGACGCCGTGGGACGCCCGTGGGACGCCCGTGGGACGCCGTGGGACGCCCGTGGGACGCCGTGGGACGCCGTGGGACGCCCGTGGGACGCCGTGGGACGCCCGTGGGACGCCCGTGGGACGCCGTGGGACGCCGTGGGACGCCCGTGGGACGCCGTGGGACGCCGTGGGACGCCTGTGGGACGCCTGTGGGACGCCGTGGGACGCCCGTGGGACGCCCGTGGGACGCCCGTGGGACGCCGTGGGACGCCGTGGGACGCCCGTGGGACGCCGTGGGACGCCGTGGGACGCCGTGGGACGGCCGTGGGACGCTGTGGGACGCTGTGGGACGCCCGTGGGACGCCCGTGGGACGCCCGTGGGACGCCCGTGGGACGCCCGTGGGACGGCCGTGGGACGCTGTGGGACGCCCGTGGGACGCCGTGGGACGCCGTGGGACGCCGTGGGACGCTGTGGGACGCCGTGGGACGCCGTGGGACGCCGTGGGACGCCGTGGGACGCCGTGGGACGCCTGTGGGACGCTGTGGGACGCTGTGGGACGCCCGTGGGACGCCCGTGGGACGCCTGTGGGACGCCCGTGGGACGCCGTGGGACGCCTGTGGGACGCTGTGGGACGCCCGTGGGACGCCCGTGGGACGCCGTGGGACGCCCGTGGGACGCCGTGGGACGCCGTGGGACGCCCGTGGGACGCCGTGGGACGCCCGTGGGACGCCCGTGGACGCCGTGGGACGCCCGTGGGACGCCGTGGGACGCCCGTGGGACGCCGTGGGACGCCGTGGGACGCCTGTGGGACGCCTGTGGGACGCCGTGGGACGCCCGTGGGACGCCCGTGGGACGCCCGTGGGACGGCCGTGGGACGCTGTGGGACGCCGTGGGACGCCCGTGGGACGCCCGTGGGACGCCCGTGGGACGCCGTGGGACGCCCGTGGGACGCCCGTGGGACGCCGTGGGACGCCCGTGGGACGCCCGTGGGACGCCGGGGGACGCCCGTGGGACGCCGTGGGACGCCGTGGGACGCCCGTGGGACGCCGTGGGACGCCCGTGGGACGCCCGTGGGACGCCGTGGGACGCCCGTGGGACGCCGTGGGACGCCGTGGGATGCCTGTGGGACGCCTGTGGGACGCCGTGGGACGCCCGTGGGACGCCCGTGGGACGCCCGTGGGACGCCGTGGGACGCCGTGGGACGCCCGTGGGACGCCCGTGGGACGCCCGTGGGACGCCGTGGGACGCCGTGGGACGCCGTGGGACGCCGTGGGACGGCCGTGGGACGCTGTGGGACGCTGTGGGACGCCCGTGGGACGCCCGTGGGACGCCCGTGGGACGCCCGTGGGACGCTGTGGGACGGCCGTGGGACGCTGTGGGACGCCGTGGGACGCCCGTGGGACGCCGTGGGACGCCGTGGGACGCCGTGGGACGCCGTGGGACGCTGTGGGACACCCGTGGGACGCTGTGGGACGCCCGTGGGACGCTGTGGGACGCCCGTGGGACGCTGTGGGACGCCGTGGGACGCCGTGGGACGCTGTGGGACGCTGTGGGACGCCCGTGGGACGCCCGTGGGACGCCTGTGGGACGCCCGTGGGACGCCGTGGGACGCCTGTGGGACGCCCGTGGGCCGCTGTGGGACGCCGTGGGACGCCTGTGGGACGCTGTGGGATGCTGTAGGACGCCTGTGGGACACCCGTGGGACGCTGTGGGACGCCGGTGGGACGCCGGTGGGACGCCGTGGGACGCCGTGGGACGCCGTGGGACGCTGTGGGACGGTGTGGGACGGCCGTGGGACGCTGTGGGACGCCGTGGGACGCCCGTGGGACGCCCGTGGGACGCTGTGGGACGCTGTGGGACGGCCGTGGGATGCTGTGGGACGCTGTGGGACGCTGTGGGACGCCGTGGGACGCTGTGGGACGCCGTGGGACGCTGTGGGACGCTGTGGGACACCCGTGGGACGCTGTGGGACGCTGTGGGACGCTGTGGGACACCCGTGGGACACCCGTGGGACGCTGTGGGACGCTGTGGGACGGCCGTGGGACGCTGTGGGACGCCGTGGGACGCCCGTGGGACGCCGTGGGACGCCGTGGGACGCCGTGGGACGCCGTGGGACGCTGTGGGACGCTGTGGGACACCCGTGGGACGCTGTGGGACGCCCGTGGGACGCTGTGGGACGCCCGTGGGACGCTGTGGGACGCCGTGGGACGCCGTGGGACGCCGTGGGACGGCGTGGGACGCCCGTGGGACGCCCGTGGGACGCCTGTGGGACGCCCGTGGGACGCCGTGGGACGCCTGTGGGACGCCCGTGGGACGCTGTGGGACGCCGTGGGACGCCTGTGGGACGCTGTGGGATGCTGTGGGACGCCTGTGGGACGCCCGTGGGACGCCTGTGGGACGCCGGTGGGACGCCGGTGGGACGCCGTGGGACGCCGTGGGACGCCGTGGGACGCTGTGGGACGCTGTGGGACGGCCGTGGGACGCTGTGGGACGCCGTGGGACGCCCGTGGGACGCCCGTGGGACGCTGTGGGACGCTGTGGGACGGCCGTGGGATGCTGTGGGACGCTGTGGGACGCTGTGGGACGCCGTGGGACGCTGTGGGACGCCGTGGGACGCTGTGGGACGCTGTGGGACGGCCGTGGGACGCTGTGGGACGCCGTGGGACGCCCGTGGGACGCCGTGGGACGCCGTGGGACGCCGTGGGACGCCGTGGGACGCTGTGGGACACCCGTGGGACGCTGTGGGACGCCCGTGGGACGCTGTGGGACGCCCGTGGGACGCTGTGGGACGCCGTGGGACGCCGTGGGACGCCGTGGGACGCTGTGGGACGCCCGTGGGACGCCCGTGGGACGCCTGTGGGACGCCCGTGGGACGCCGTGGGACGCCTGTGGGACGCCCGTGGGACGCCCGTGGGACGCTGTGGGACGCCGTGGGACGCCTGTGGGACGCCAGTGGGACGCCCGTGGGACGCCGTGGGACGCCTGTGGGACGCTGTGGGACGCTGTGGGACGCCGTGGGACGCCGTGGGACGCCTGTGGGACGCTGTGGGACGCTGTGGGACGCCGTGGGACGCTGTGGGACGCTGTGGGACGCTGTGGGACGCCGTGGGACGCCGTGGGACGCCTGTGGGACGCTGTGGGACGCTGTGGGACGCCGTGGGACGCTGTGGGACGCTGTGGGACGCTGTGGGACGGCAGCGAGCAGGACTGGAGGAGGAAGTTCACAGAGAGGATTGAACGTTCCTCGACGTTCCTCCTGCTGGAGCGTCGGCTGCTCACAGCTGCTGATTCACAGTTAGAGAAACTTTGAGGAATAAAATAGAAAGAAAAAGGAAGAAGGTGAGCTCTTCTTCAGATTGCTTTGTGGTGATCTCCTGCTTCATTCTGCAGATTTCCTACAGACAGATGTGAGGAAGAAGTGCAGATCGCTGTGAGGAGACGCTCTATAGAGCACATCTACAGGCAGCTTCTCTACAGGCGGCTCCTCTACAGGCGGCTTCTCTACAGGCGGCTTCTCTACAGGCGGCTCCTCTACAGGCGGCTCCTCTACAGGCGGCTTCTCTACAGGCGGCTCCTCTACAGGCGGCTCCTCTACAGGCGGCTCCTCTACAGGCGGCTCCTCTACAGGCGGCTCCTCTACAGGCGGCTCCTCTACAGGCGGCTTCGCCAAAGTGCTTCACAAAGTGCAACAATAACAGCAATAAAGAGCTGAGAAGTCCGAACTAATAAACCAGCATTAAAACATCTCGAACTCAAACACAGAGAACTAAAGACACGGCAGGACCGAGCTGAAGGCCAGAGAGAGGAGGAGGGGCCCACAGACCGGGCTGGGATGTGGGGGGTCCAGAGTCTAGGGGGGCCACAGGAAAGGCTCTGTCCCCCTGGTTTCAACCTGGACCTGGAGGAGGTGAGAAGGCGACCGTAACGCTGTGGACGGGGTGAAGGGTGGAGATCGGCCAGGTGGGGGGGGGGGGGGGTGATGAGATTTAAAGACTGTTAGGAGGATTTTAAAGTCGATGCGGCGGCGGCGGACGGGGAGCCGGGAGGGATCGAGGACCGGGGGGGATGTGAGCCAGTCTTCTGGGTCAGTGAGGAGCGGAGAGGCCGAGTCCTGGACCGGCTGCAGGCGCTGCAGGTGCCGGTGTGTAGACCGCTGCAGGGATCCAGGTGAGACGGGACAGGGGCGAGCAGGGCCCGACCTGACCCTGCTGGGGGGTCGGCTTTAGTCTCTGCCGAGGTCCTCGGGTTGAACACACTTCTTCTGACCGCTGCACTGATCTGCTGCTGGAGGTTGAAGGAACTGTCAGAGGTCACACCCAGAGTCCTCACAGCCGGCTGGGACTTCATGACAAGAGGACCCAGGGCGCTGGAGTAAAGAGCTGGGGGGGGCTGCCAAACACAATGACCTCTGACCTCTGTCTCCTCCTCGCTGAGGTTGAGGAAGTTGGCTGTCATCAGAGCCTTAACGTCCGACATGCAGTCCAGCAGAGGCGGGAGAGCAGCAGGGCCGTCGGAACAGCCGGACGCCGCAGAGGAGGGAGGTGCTGTGTTTCCTGCATTGCAAGATGGCGCCAGTGTGGACGGCCCGCTGTCTGTCTCTGTCTCTGTCTCTGTCTCTGTCTCTGTTGTTCTGCATTTTATTGCTTATGTCCAGTATAACCAGAAATGCTCATTCTTTACTGGAGTACGATCGTGAAGCCCTTCTGGCCCTGCGCTCAGCTGCCCAAATATTACAAACTTTAAGCAGGACGGGCAAAAAAGCTCCCGTTCCCCGTTCCTGAGTGCAATCCCGGCTTACCTGCTCCGGACCCGGCTCACCTTCACGCAGGGGGCGCCGCGCTCGCCGTGGGAAGCGCAGCGGCCGGCTTGTCAAGCTAAAGGCTATCCTGGCGTGTCATCCTTCAACTCTGCCGTCCGATTATGCCGCTTATCGGCGTTTTGTTTCTTGGCGCTCCCTGGATCCGATGGCTTCCTGTCTGGTCCCTGTGGACGGCTGGTTTTGTGCTCAGCCCGTCCAGTGTCCTCTTGGCCGCGCGCCTCCAGCGGCGTGGGCTCCGGCGAACCCGTCGGAGCCTGATGCTGTCAGGATTCTACAGGAAACGCCCAGTCGATTGGAAATAAAAGCTTTATCATAAAAGACCTTTTCACTTCCCGGGAATTACACCTGCTGTGCGTCACGGAGAGCTGGACATGCCGTGACGGTGAGTCCAGTGCTCTAGCAGAACTTTTACCTCCTGATTGCAACTTCCTCAATGTCCCGAGGATGGCAGGTCGTGGCGGAGGAACAGTTAAAGCCGTCCTCCTCTCACTCCAGAGCGGTGTGTATTTGAGTCGCCCTCCCCATATCCTGTGCCCAAAAGCTTACAGACCCCCCAAATACAATAAGGACTTTATTGCTGACGTTGCAGACTTTTTAGCTGAGATAGTGCCAAATTATGACAAAATGCTTATTGTTGGGAGTTCAATATTCACGTCCGTTGTCTTGATAAGCCGATGGCCAAAGACTTCCTGAATCTTGAGGACCGGTTTGGGTTTGTGCGGAGTGTTTCTGGCCCGACTCAGCAGCGTGGTCGTACGCTTGGTCTCGTGCCGACTCACGGACTGTCTGTTGAAAACCTGAAATATGCGACGCTGTGTTTTCTGATCACACGCCTGTGGTTTTTAACATTGATGTGCCGTGCGTACCAACCACACCGACCACACCCACACCGACCACACCCACCACACCGACCACACCCACCACACCGACCACACCCACACCGACCACACTGACCACACCGACCACACCCACACCGACCACACCGACCACACCGACCACACCGACCACACCCACACCGACCACACCGACCACACCCACACCGACCACACCGACCACACCGACCACACCGACCACACCCACCACACCGACCACACCGACCACACCGACCACACCCACACCGACCACACTGACCACACCGACCACACCCACACCGACCACACCGACCACACCGACCACACTGACCACACCCACACTGACCACACCGACCACACCGACCACACCCACACCGACCACACCCACACCGACCACACCGACCACACCGACCACACCCACACCGACCACACCGACCACACCCACACCGACCACACCGACCACACTGACCACACCCACACTGACCACACCGACCACACCGACCACACCCACACCGACCACACCCACACCGACCACACCGACCACACCGACCACACCCACACCGACCACACCGACCACACCGACCACACCCACACCCACACCGACCACACCGACCACACCGACCACACCCACACCGACCACACCCACACCGACCACACCGACCACACCCACACCGACCACACTGACCACACCGACCACACCCACACCGACCACACCCACACCGACCACACCGACCACACCGACCACGACCACACCCACACCGACCACACCGACCACACCGACCACACCCACACCCACACCGACCACACTGACCACACCAACCACACCGACCACACCCACACCGACCACACCGACCACACCGACCACACCGACCACACCGACCACACCCACACCGACCACACCGACCACACTGACCACACCGACCACACCCACACTGACCACACCGACCACACCGACCACACCCACACCGACCACACCGACCACACCCACACCGACCACACCGACCACACCGACCACACCGACCACACCCACACCGACCACACTGACCACACCAACCACACCGACCACACCCACACCGACCACACCGACCACACCGACCACACCCACACCGACCACACCGACCACACCGACCACACCCACACTGACCACACCAACCACACCGACCACACCCACACCGACCACACCGACCACACCCACACCGACCACACCGACCACACTGACCACACCGACCACACCCACACCGACCACACCGACCACACCCACACCGACCACACCCACACCGACCACACCCACACCGACCACACTGACCACACCAACCACACCCACACCGACCACACCGACCACACCCACACCGACCACACCCACACCGACCACACCGACCACACTGACCACACCGACCACACCCACACCAACCACACCCACACTGACCACACCCACACCGACCACACCGACCACACCGACCACACCGACCACACCCACACCGACCACACCCACACCGACCACACCGACCACACCCACACCGACCACACCGACCACACCGACCACACCGACCACAATGACCACACCCACACTGACCACACCGACCACACCGACCACGACCACACCCACACCGACCACACCGACCACACCGACCACGACCACACCCACACCGACCACACCGACCACACCGACCACACCGACCACACCCACACCCACACCGACCACACCGACCACACCGACCACACCGACCACACCAACCACACCCACACCGACCACACCCACACCGACCACACCGACCACACCGACCACACCCACACCGACCACACCGACCACACCGACCACACCGACCACAATGACCACACCCACACTGACCACACCGACCACACCGACCACACCCACACCGACCACACCCACACCGACCACACCGACCACACCGACCACACCCACACCGACCACACCGACCACACCGACCACACCCACACCGACCACACTGACCACACCGACCACACCCACACCGACCACACCGACCACACCGACCACACCGACCACACCCACACCGACCACACCGACCACACTGACCACACCCACACCGACCACACCGACCACACCGACCACACCCACACCGACCACACTGACCACACCGACCACACCCACACCGACCACACCGACCACACCGACCACACCCACACCGACCACACCCACACCGACCACACCCACACCGACCACACCGACCACACCGACCACACCGACCCACGACCACACCCACACCGACCACACCGACCACACCGACCACACCGACCACACCGACCACACCCACACCCACACCAACCACACCGACCACACCGACCCACACCGACCACACCCACACCGACCACACTGACCACACCGACCACACCCACACCGACCACACCGACCACACCGACCACGACCACACCCACACCGACCACACCGACCACACCGACCACACCGACACACCCACACCCACACCGACCACACCGACCACACCGACCACACCCACACCGACCACACCGACCACACCGACCACACCGACCACACCCACACCGACCACACCGACCACACCCACACCGACCACACCGACCACACCAACCACACCGACCACACCGACCACACCCACACCGACCACACTGACCACACCAACCACACCGACCACACCGACCACACCGACCACACCCACACCGACCACACCGACCACACCGACCACACCCACACCAACCACACCGACCACACCCACACTGACCACACCAACCACACCGACCACACCCACACCGACCACACCGACCACACTGACCACACCGACCACACCAACCACACCCACACCGACCACACCCACACCGACCACACCGACCACACCGACCACACCCACACCGACCACACCGACCACACCAACCACACCCACACCGACCACACCGACCACACCGACCACACCCACACCGACCACACCAACCACACCGACCACACCCACACCGACCCACACCGACCACACCGACCACACCCACACCGACCACACCGACCACACCGACCACACCCACACCGACCACACTGACCACACCAACCACACCGACCACACCCACACTGACCACACCAACCACACCGACCACACCCACACCGACCACACCGACCACACCCACACCGACCACACCGACCACACTGACCACACCGACCACACCCACACCGACCACACCGACCACACCAACCACACCCACACCGACCACACCCACACCGACCACACCCACACCGACCACACTGACCACACCGACCACACCCACACCAACCACACCCACACCGACCACACCGACCACACCGACCACACCCACACCGACCACACCGACCACACTGACCACACCGACCACACCCACACCGACCACACCGACCACACCAACCACACCCACACCGACCACACCCACACCGACCACACCCACACCGACCACACTGACCACACCAACCACACCCACACCGACCACACCGACCACACCCACACCGACCACACCCACACCGACCACACCCACACCGACCACACTGACCACACCGACCACACCCACACCAACCACACCCACACCGACCACACCGACCACACCGACCACACCCACACCGACCACACCGACCACACCCACACCAACCACACCCACACCGACCACACCGACCACACCCACACCAACCACACCCACACCAACCACACCCACACCGACCACACCGACCACACCGACCACACCCACACCGACCACACCGACCACAACCACACCGACCACACCGACCACACCCACACCAACCACACCCACACCGACCACACCGTGCGCTCCTGTCGGGTGCTTAACCCTTCCACTGCTGTTGGTTTCTGAGCAGCCTACGCTGTCCACGCTGACCGGTCTGTCCACGCTGACCGGTCTGTCCACGCTGTCCGGTCTGTCCACGCTGTCCGGTCTGTCCGGTCTGTCCACGCTGACCGGTCTGTCCAGGCTGACCGGTCTGTCCACGCTGTCCGGTCTGTCCACGCTGTCCGGTCTGTCCGGTCTGTCCACGCTGACCGGTCTGTCCAGGCTGACCGGTCTGTCCACGCTGACCGGTCTGTCCACGCTGACCGGTCTGTCCAGGCTGTCCGGTCTGTCCAGGCTGACCGGTCTGTCCACGCTGTCCGGTCTGTCCAGGCTGTCCGGTCTGTCCACGCTGACCGGTCTGTCCACGCTGACCGGTCTGTCCACGCTGTCCGGTCTGTCCACGCTGACTGGTCTGTCCACGCTGCCTGGTCTGTCCACGCTGTCCGGTCTGTCCAGGCTGTCCGGTCTGTCCAGGCTGTCCGGTCTGTCCACGCTGACCGGTCTGTCCACGCTGTCTGGTCTGTCCACGCTGACTGGTCTGTCCACGCTGCCTGGTCTGTCCACGCTGTCCGGTCTGTCCAGGCTGTCCGGTCTGTCCACGCTGACCGGTCTGTCCATGCTGACCGGTCTGTCCACGCTGTCCGGTCTGTCCACGCTGCCTGGTCTGTCCACGCTGTCCGGTCTGTCCAGGCTGTCCGGTCTGTCCAGGCTGTCCGGTCTGTCCACGCTGACTGGTCTGTCCACGCTGCCTGGTCTGTCCACGCTGTCCGGTCTGTCCAGGCTGTCCGGTCTGTCCAGGCTGTCCGGTCTGTCCACGCTGACCGGTCTGTCCATGCTGTCCGGTCTGTCCACGCTGACCGGTCTGTCCACGCTGTCCGGTCTGTCCGGTCTGTCCACGCTGTCCGGTCTGTCCACACTGACCGGTCTGTCCACGCTGACCGGTCTGTCCAGGCTGTCCGGTCTGTCCAGGCTGAGGTTTTAGCTTCTCGTTGTCCTCCGGTCTGTCCACGCTGCCCGGTCTGTCCACGCTGCCTGGTCTGTCCACGCTGACCGGTCTGTCCAGGCTGTCCGGTCTGTCCAGGCTGAGGTTTTAGCTTCTCGTTGTCCTCCGGTCTGTCCACGCTGCCCGGTCTGTCCAGGCTGAGGTTTTAGCTTCTCGTTGTCCTCCGGTCTGTCCACGCTGCCCGGTCTGTCCACGCTGCCTGGTCTGTCCACGCTGACCGGTCTGTCCAGGCTGTCCGGTCTGTCCAGGCTGAGGTTTTAGCTTCTCGTTGTCCTCCGGTCTGTCCACGCTGCCTGGTCTGTCCATGCTGACCGGTCTGTCCAGGCTGTCCGGTCTGTCCACGCTGCCTGGTCTGTCCACGCTGTCCGGTCTGTCCAGGCTGTCCGGTCTGTCCAGGCTGTCCGGTCTGTCCACGCTGACTGGTCTGTCCACGCTGCCTGGTCTGTCCACGCTGTCCGGTCTGTCCAGGCTGTCCGGTCTGTCCAGGCTGTCCGGTCTGTCCACGCTGACCGGTGTGTCCAGGCTGTCCGGTCTGTCCACGCTGACCGGTCTGTCCATGCTGTCCGGTCTGTCCACGCTGACCGGTCTGTCCACGCTGTCCGGTCTGTCCGGTCTGTCCACGCTGTCCGGTCTGTCCACACTGACCGGTCTGTCCACGCTGACCGGTCTGTCCAGGCTGTCCGGTCTGTCCAGGCTGAGGTTTTAGCTTCTCGTTGTCCTCCGGTCTGTCCACGCTGCCCGGTCTGTCCACGCTGCCTGGTCTGTCCACGCTGACCGGTCTGTCCAGGCTGTCCGGTCTGTCCAGGCTGAGGTTTTAGCTTCTCGTTGTCCTCCGGTCTGTCCACGCTGCCCGGTCTGTCCAGGCTGAGGTTTTAGCCTCTCGTTGTCCTCCGGTCTGCCACTCTGCACTAGAGTCTGTTGCTCCACTCAGATCTCAGAGTCTTGAGCTCAGATCTGAGCCCTGGCTCAATGAGGCGACCCGCACAGCCAGGCGAGCTGCAGACAAGCTGAACGAACCTGGAAAAAGGACAAACTGGAAGTATCGTGGCAAATTCTGAGAGAGAGCCGGCGTTTATATCAGAGTACTGTAGAAACTCAAAGGAGGATGTATTTTTCAAATATTGTTGCAACAAATTCTCATGAGCCTCGTGTTCTTTTTAAAACCATCGATTCTGCTTTAAATGCACCTCAGCCTGTATGTTTAGAACCATCACCAGAGGTGTGTGAACGATTTCTGTCATTTTCTGTGAACTAGGTTGAGGGCTGCAGAGCGCTTATTGAGGCTCCGTCCCAGAATCCTTCTGTACACGTCCCTCGCTCTGCCGGCTTTGAACGGTGTGAGCCTGTGGGTCTCACTCAGCTTCAGGACATTGTGAGACATATGAAGGCATCAGGTTCTCCAAAAGATCCATTACCCCCTCGTCTTTTTAAAGAGGTTTTCGACACTTTGGCTCCTACTGTCCAAAACATTATAAACAGCAGTTTTTCCACCAGTGTCGTCCCTGCAAATTTTAAACAAGCTGTTGTGCATCTTCTGCTAAAAAAACCTAACCTCGACTCGTCTGACCTTTCCAGTTTCAGGCCAATCTCAAAAATTCAGTTTCTTGCAAAGGTTATGGAAAAATTGTTTTTATTCAGTTACAATCATTTTTAGAGGAGCACAGCATCACGGAAACTTTTCAGTCTGGTTTTAAGAGTCTCCACAGTACAGAATCTGCTCTGCTGCGAGTTTTTAATGACAGTTTTATGTCTACTGATGCTGGGAATCTGTTGTACTTGTGCTGCTTGATCTGACTGCTGCATTTTACTGTGGACCACCAAATTCTCCTCTCTGGGTTGGAGCGCTGGGTGGGAATCCGTGGTGCAGCCCTCTCATGGTTCAGGTCATATTTAGCCGATAGGACTTTTTGTGTTGGTTTTGGTGACTATGTCTCCTCCTCTGCGCCCCTGTCATATGGTGTTCCCCAGGGATGGATTCTTGGGCCCCTGCTTTTTTCCCTGTACATGCTCCCTCTGGGCACCATCTTAAGGAAACATGTCATTGCTTTTATTGCTGTGCTGATGACAGCCAGATCTACTTACCGCTAAATAAGCGTGATCCTCAGGCTATCAAACCTCTTTCAGACTGCATAAATGAAATCAAAGCATGGATGGCACCGAATTTCCTTCACCTCAATCAAAGTAAATGTGAGGTTATTGTTTCTGGTCCCAGTTCACCACACGTCCTCCTCTACTGACCTGGGTTTTCTGGGGCTGTTAGAGAAGCCCGTTGTTTCCAACTTGGGGGTCAAAATGGACCCGGAGCTTAAACTGGATCAACAAATCAGTGCCGAGGTTAAGTCTAGTTTTTTCCAGCTAAGACAACTGGCCACAATTAAACATTTTCTGTCGACCCAACAATTTGAAACGGTGATCCATGCATTCATTACAACCAGACTTGACGACTGTAGCCGACTGTACGTTGGAGTGAGTCAGAATGTGCTCAGCCGCCTACAGGCTCGACTCCTCGCTGAACACGCAGACATGACAGATCTCACCTGTAGTAGCATCACTCCACTGGCTTCCAGTGGCTTCTAGAGTTGATTTTAAAATCCTCTTATTTACTTTTAAATGTTTGCGCGGCGTGGCTCCTTCCTGTCTCGCTGACCTGGTTCACCTGTATGTCCCGTCTCCATCTTTAAGATCAGAAGATCAGTTGCAGCTTGTGGTCCCGGAGACAAAACCATGCGTTCTGTGTCGCTGCTCCACGGCTGTGGAACCAGCTGCCTTTGGAGATTAGACAGGCGGAGTCACTGAAGGCTTTTAAATCTCTTTTGAAAACACATCTTTTTTCACTGGCTTTTAATCAGTGATGTCCTTATTGTTATGGATTGATCATTTGTTTTTTGCACTGTCTGCTCTTATATTGTATCTTGTGATTTATATTAGTCTGTGTACAGCACTTTGGCCGGCTGTAAAGTTTTTAAAGTGCTTTATAAATGAAGCTGGTATGGTATGGTATGCAGTGGTGGGGCAAGGGTCCTTGGGGGCTCCAAGCAAAAAAATTCATTGGGCCCCCACCCCATCCGTGCACACCGAAAAAAATTTTTGATACAATTTTTGGGACATTTAGTATTTATTAGAGCTGGGCAACGATTAAATTCCTTAATCGTGAGTAATTGCACCCCAATCCTGGAGTTAATCGATTAATCGTGATCAAAATGGCTCATTTGCAGTCTGCCAAGGCCGTTCACAATGTGTGTGTGTTACATAAATAAGAAATAAGTCCTCAAGAACGAGTTTCTGTTTATTCAGTAGACATGAATAATCAGCAGCATCTCAGGAAACCAGCAGGTAATCTGACACCGTTCTGTGTTCGTGTGTCATCAACCGAGTCAGACACATGAACCATGGATCTTCTGATGAGCCACACTTCCTCACACTTCCTCATGTCTCCGACCCTCAGACAGAGCAGGCAGGATCAGTTCAGTCAGGCCGGATTGTGCCTCATCCTCACCTTTGTTAATCCAGAGTGTGTGTTGAAGGGAAATGTTCTTTGTTTTGCGTGTTTTCAGCGGCTGAAGAAGGCCCAGCGGGAGAAACGGTGCTCCGGCAAAACACGTCATTTAAGTTTGATTTTCTTTTTTTTTTTTCATATTTGTGCTCCTGGTTTCAGTCTGTGCCTTACACCAGCCTTTTCCTCCTGATTTTTCTGAAAATTCGGCCGAGTTCAATATGGCAAATAATGAGGGATGGACCGTGTTTCCCCGCTAAAAGCGCCAGTGTGTTTTTTGATGCTCAGCAGGAGGCGGTGTGACTCTCGGCGCAGGACAGGTAAGGCTGGGCAATTTTATCGATTCTGTGATATAAATCGATATTTTTTTTCGCCAGAAAGTATCGATCTTTCAGCCGCAAGTATCGATAGATTAAGTCTCATTCAAATCCCGCTGGTTCCGTCCGGCACTCTGCTCGCTGCCCCCTCCCCCTGCTCCGTCTGCTTTGCAGGAAGAGCAGTTAGGTCAGCCAGCCACTGGTGTCGCTGCAGCACTTCTAGTAAGTTACCCACAGAAGAAGAAAGAGCAAGAAGGATCGAGAAAATGGCAGAGAATTTAACTCCAGCGCCGCCGTGTCTTAAGCCCGAGCGCCTCCCAATTGGGGGCCTGGCAGCAAACATTTCAGAGATTGTCTAATAATGTGGATTATTTCTGACAGAATGTCATGATGCTTAAACAGCAGAACCTGGGCTGACCGAATATATCAGCCATTATAACATTAAGGCTATTATAAGGCTAAATGAATTATGAACCATATTCGTGACCGTGTCAACCCACTCGCCGAAATATTGATCGTAGCGCAATGAAACATGATGTAATTCACACAAACAGCCTCTCAGACGAGAGCTGAGACTCCGCTGGTTACAACCATACCACTCAAAGCCTCTAAAACCACAGAATCCGCCAGAAAATGCCACTAAAACAGCCAACAGCAAGATCGCGTTTTCAAACTGCGGTAAAAAAAAATCGCCTCTTACCTGGACTTTTGTCCATATAGAGTCCGAATTATGCGGTTATTGTCCATCGGGATCACTTAGCTTAGCCACCTAGCATTCTCTGACGTAAATCCGGGCGTAAAACTGACCCCCAGTTAGCCTCAAGGAGCTCTGTGATTGGTCAGCGCCATACAGGTTTGTGTGCGCCATGACGGTGTTTTGCTTGTTCTGATTGGCTAACAGAGCTGTCAATCACATGTCGGTGACCCCCGCTGCATTCTATTGGCTCAGACGAGTCTAGCGCCGTGCGGGGTGTCTGTATTCATGAAGCTGCTGCGGAGCTGGGAGCCTGTATACAGAGGAGGCTTTACGCACGGAGCGTCCAGCTGAGCGTAACAGACGCTCTGTGTGGATTCCACTGCAGTCACGCTGAAGACTGCTCTGTTTGGATGGTTTGAACCTCAGCAGTGATATAAAAGTGAAAAATATGATTTGGTACATTAGAAAATTCAGATTTCACAAATGGCACCATAGTGTGCCAAAGTGTGCCGTCGCCTGACCTGTCTGTACTAAAACCTATCAAATGTTGTTCTGCTTCACTTTCACAGAGTCAGCCTTTGCAGAGAGAGTGTTCACATATTAGTCTATGATCTGATGGAGGTTTAGAGCTGCAGCTGGACTTTTCCAAAGAGATGATCACATTGAAAGTGCTTTTTTTTTAGGCGAGACTGAAAAATTTTCATTTGTGCTGTGTTCCATCTTCAGTCACACTTAACCAGTAACATATATACTGATATTTACACATCTGGACAAATCTTACAAGTGTTCACTTTATGAGGAGACAGTAACCACTCAAATAGGCCTAGTTATTACAGTGTTACACTCTTTTTAGTTTGGTATGTCATTTTTGAGAAGAGGCTCTGAAAAATAGCCCAGGGCTTAAAGGGTTACATCAGATGTTTTAAAAAGTTTTAAAAAGAAGAAAGAAAGTGTTGATTTGGACAAAAATTTTGCGGTTTGCAAGCTGTGTCACACAAACGTCAAATACTCAGGAAATACAACGAACCTACAGGCGCACCTCAAACGTCACCAGTGAGTTAAATGTGTTCAAATGGCACGTTGTTACTTGAATTATTGGCTGTTTTAGAGTAACCAAGGTACTATGTTTACTAACTGGGTGGCCAGAGGGATACCCTCAGAAGTTAAATGTGAAGTTAAAAAAACTGTAAAAGAAACTGTTCAGAACAGGCCACTTGCTGCAATTTTCAATGTGCACTGGAATGCTGTTGCACTTTATTCACCTCACAAAGGCTTGCAAGCCACAGTTTGCACTGTTTCAATTAAAAATAAATTTTCTCGCCACGTCTTTGATTCACTTTGTGCAGCATTTGCAAGCTGTAGACTCTCTCTGCAGAGTCAGAGCCATATATTGTGTATTTGATGCATTCTTTTTTCAGTTCGGTTAAATCAATCCAAGTCAGTGGAACAGTAACAAGATGTCACCAAAATCACACTTTCCCCTGAAAATCTTGCAGAAAATGATGTTAGTTTAACAAATCGTATCGAGTTGCATCGAATCGTATCGGATCATATCGTTGGCCGAAAATCATGATATATATCATATCGTGAGCTGAATATCGTGTATCGTATCGTATCGTCAAATGAGTGTATCGCTACAGCCCTAAGGACAGGTTCGTCTTGTCCCCCCACAGCGATATTCAGCCAGGCTGGGCCAGGCACACATCCACACTGAACGATATCAGAGTGAGCTGCAGAGCCTGCATGTCGCCCAGCTCCCAGACCCAACTCTGAACAGCAGATTAACGGCGACATTTTTTTTCTGGCGCGATAAGAGTGTCGCCGTAACGCAGCACGTTACCGCGGTAACGCAGCACGTTACCGCGGTAACGGCCCAGCTATAAATGCTGAAAAACTGAGAACCCCTCACCTCTTCTATTAGATCCAGGGACCAACAGAAGTCCCTGAAAGCCCTGGCTGATCAATAATTATATTAGACAATAAACCTCCGGCTGCCTGATTGGCGCAGACAGGCTGAAGGCTGACAGGGCCGTGCGGGGCCCCCCAAGGGGGTTTGCTACGTCGTCGTTTCATAATTGCATCATAAATGCCGATTGTTGTCGTTTCTGTGCAGTACATGTAGCACTTTGGGTACCTCTCAGGGGCCTCCTTGCGGGGCCCCCCTAAAAGCCGGGGCCCCAGGCAATTGCCTGGTCTGCCTGTTGGCACGCCCCCCCTCTGGTGGTACGGTCCTGACGATGCCTCCTCAGGGCAGTGTGTACAGGAGAAATAAACTGGGGCCCAGGATGGAGCCTTGAGGCACACCACGGGAGAGGTGAAGCCTCCCAGCTGAACAGAGACGCTCCTGTCAGTCAGTAGGACCAGAACAACTGCAGGACTGGACCTCTGATGTCCAGATGTTGGAGACGAGACAGCAGGACCCTGTGGTCCACTGAGGTCCAGGAGCACCAGGACCACAGGGCTACCTCAGTCCACCACTAGGAGCACCAGGACCACAGGGCTACCTGAGTCCTCAGCTAGGAGGACCAGGACCACAGGGCTCCCTGGGTCCACAGCTAGCAGCAGGTGGTTCAGGACTCTGGGAGGACGGTCTCTGGGCTGTGGCCAGATCTGAATCCGGACTGGGATTTTTCAGAGGTTATTTCTTAAAAATAGATGCAGCTGGGAGTAAACTTCACGCTCAAGAGCTCTGGAGAGGACGGAGGACGGAGGACGGGCGGTTTGGAGACGGGCCGGAAGTCTGCAGTGGAAGGGGGGGGGCTTTCAATAGAGGATGAAACACAGCGTCCCCGAAGGCCGGTGGGACACGACCAGAGGACAGGATGCTGCTGACCAATGAGAGGAGGACAGAGTGACTGGATCCAGGACTGCTGGATCCTGGAGGAGGCGCGAGGACAGACAGTCAGAGGACAGACAGAGGGTGGACAGACAGTCAGAGGACAGACAGTCAGAGGACAGATGGTCAGAGGACAGATGGTCAGAGGGCAGACAGTCAGAGGACAGACAGAGGGTGGACAGACAGTCAGAGGACAGACGGTCAGAGGGCAGACAGTCAGAGGGCAGACAGTCAGAGGGCAGACAGTCAGAGGACAGACAGAGGGTGGACAGACAGTCAGAGGACAGACAGAGGACAGACAGTGAGAGGACAGACAGAGGGTGGACAGACAGTCAGAGGACAGACAGAGGGTGGACAGACAGTCAGAGGACAGACAGAGGACAGACAGTGAGAGGACAGACAGAGGGTGGACAGACAGTGAGAGGACAGACAGAGGACAGACAGTCAGAGGCAGTGATGGGCAGTAGCGGAGCTACAAGTAGCGGCGCTCGTAGCTTTAGTCACAGTTTTCAGTAGCGAGGCGGCGCCGCTCCATCTGAGTCCAGCAGCTCTTTCTGTAACGAAGCTATTTCTAACTTGTCCCTCTGCTGACAGGAGGCTGGTTGAATTGTTTGCAGTTTGTTTTTTAAAAAGGACGCCGGCCCGAAACATCTCCAGATGCATTCAGCTAATGTGGAGACGCAGGTCTCAGATTCCACGGACACACTATGTACCGTTAGGAAGCTTAAATTCTCATGAATCCATCGTATAAACCACTTTCAGATGTGATTACCACAGCGGGTAATACAAACACATTCGTCCAACAAACAGCAAATTAAGTAAACAGCGCAACTCACCTTTAAAAGCTCATAACTGGTCACAGATGAAAATAATCCAGCAAAACTGCCACAGTCCAAACGTATGCATCCAGACAAAGCTAGAAAGTAAAGCACTTTGTCCAAAACATCTTCTTCTTCTTCTTCCTTGGGACAATGGCGGGTGGCGACCAACAACTTAGGTGCATACCGCCACCTACTGTATCTCTGGGTAGATGTACTTCCGGTTACATTCTAATCACCGTATTCGCGAAAAAACAGACAAACAAGGAAACCAGACCCTTATATCTTGTGGAACAGCCCTGTTCCTTTTATAATTGTCCAAAACATGTCTTGAAATAATAATAATCCAGAGTTAGACGCGCCACCACGCGCGCACGCAGCGCGTCTCTCCGTGTGCGCGTCCTATAATAATCCATACTTTTATCAGAAACTCGCGCTGACCTATCCAATATGGCGACTGAACGGCTTCCGTAGCTTATTTGTCACATTTCAACCAATCAAGTGACTCATCGCTGCCTCCGAGGACTAACCAGCCAATCGTTGCCGAGATTGATGGACCCTCGTCATCTCTCGTCATCGCGCTTCGTCGATGAATTCTGAGCCAATCACGTCGGAGGAAACGTTTGACTGACAGGGCTGGTAGCCAATGAGCTTGCTGGATGGCTGGACGGACCGACAGCGCTGTTCTGGGTCTGCTGAGGGCTGAAAACTGGGGCCAGTCTGTGCTCCTCTCAGTCTGAGGGCCTTATCCCACCCTGAAGCCCATCTGAAGTGAATTTTTGAGAACTTTATGAGATTTTGGAATGAAAATAATGTAAAAACGGGCTAAAAAAACCAACATATACCATTGTACAGAGGGCATGCAGAGGGTGTACAGAGGATGTCCAAAACTGACCCCGCCGGGGCATAGCAGTACAAATACACGTGTGAAACACTCATTTGTTGTAGTACTGCTCTGACATTTTGACCTGAACTATGTAAGACCCCAGGCTTTAGCAAAATTGTGTTTTCAAGCTCGCACAGTGCTGCCACACTTATTTCCAGGTGTTTTATGAGGGAAAAAAATTCAGGCGAGAATGAAATTCATCCTAATTCAGTGTGCTGCAACATAAATAACTCTGTGGCAGTAGCACCTAGAGTAATTCTGACTGCACTGGGTGAAAATACAGGTTGTCAGCTTTCAAATGAGACCCCAACCATGCATGTACTCCAAACAGTTCAAGAACAGCATTCAGTTTACTTTCTGTACATCTTCAGTAGAAATGTCGGGCGGAAACTGCCTGGACTTTATAAGGTTAATTAACGGTTGTAAAAAAAAAAAAGTAGTGGGACTGTAGCTAGCTACTTCTGCACTGCAGCTTGTAGCTTAAAGCTCGTGTCCGGAGTTTTGAAAGAGAGAGGGGTTTTTTTTCAATCCAACGTCCCGAGGCTCCGCCCTCCCTCTGCTTTCATGAGCGACCAAGCCACGCCCCTTTAATTGTGCACGCTATTATCCGTGGGGTGAAAATGAGAGCCTCCAGTCCTGCAGCATCCTCCATGTTCAGCTGTTTCCGGTGGATGTTCAGCAGACGGTGGATATATCTGCTGCAGAGCTAACTCTCCTCTGCTGGGCGAGCGACGTGCTCTCTGGCTGCTCCACACTTTGACTGACAGCAGGACAAGGCGGAAGCTCGAAATCTATTGGCTGAAGCTGACCGGCGCTTTTTCAGATAACATGGGGGTCTATGAGACGAAGGCGGGGCTCATAAATACATTTTTATATTGCTTTATGCTGATATTATATTGTAGTATGAACCAGACTGACACACTGAAGCTCTGCTGAAAAATGATTCATACGTTGGAAACAAACGGAAACTCCGGACACCAGCTTTAAGCTGCTGCGTCCTCTGGGTTAGCTTCAGCTGGAGTGAAGAGACATTTCATCAACATTAACTGGTAGCTTCACTTGCTACATTTTCCAAGTAGCTTGGCCATCACTGGTCAGAGGACAGACAGAGGACAGACAGTCAGAGGACAGACAGAGGACAGACAGTCAGAGGACAGACAGAGGACAGACAGTCAGAGGACAGACAGAGGGTGGACAGACAGTCAGCAGGGGGCCTGAGTGTGTGTGTGTGTGTGTGTGTGTGTGTGGGGGGGGGGGGGGGGGGGGGGGGGGGGGCAGGACGGGTCGATGAGGAGGACAGTGTGAGAACCAGAACCGGGTTTGTGACAGCTTGAAGTGAGTCGGGTTGAAATGTGCTGACTTGACATATTTCACAGCTGGACGGTCGTCTCTCAGGACGCTGCGGAGGAGTGAAGCGTGGGGGCGGGCCTTCTTCCATTTGCGCTCGGCGTGGAGGTGTGGAGGCATTTAGCCGTGGTGCGGTCTGAGTTTTGGGGCACTTGGACTTGAGGGGGGAAATCGAGTCCAGAATTATCGTGCAAACTGAAAAGAACATGGAGAGAAGGTCATCAGCAGGACATCAGCGAGACACCGGGACACCCTGAAGGAGGCCGAGAGACCTGCCCAGCAAGAGAGGGTTCAGAGAGCGAGAGACCTGCCCAGCAGGAGAGGGTTCAGAGAGCGAGAGACCTGCCCAGCAGGAGAGGGTTCAGAGAGAGAGAGACCTGCCCAGCAGGAGAGGGTTCAGAGAGCGAGAGACCTGTTCATGGCCTGATAGGAACCACCTGAGCACTGGACTGAGACAGAAAACAACTGGGGAGAGGTCAGGAGTCCAAAGACCACCAGACCCCCAACACCCCCGGAGTCTAAAGACCCCCGGACCCCCAACACCACCAGACCCCAAACACCCCCGGAGTCCCAACACCCCGGGTGGCGGACACGTCAGACCGGTTCCGGTCCTCCAGTTGTGCACGGCGGATTCTTTGCGGCTGCTTTCCTGTAAAGACGACATGAGTCATGAATTCTGTTTTCAGCCAAACGTCCGTCTTGTTGGCAAGCGCCCGTCCCACGCCACGTCCCACGCCACGTCCCACGCCACGTCGCACACCACGTCCCACGCCACGTCTCACACCATGTCCCACGCCACGTCCCACACCATGTCCCACGCCACGTCCCACGCCACGTCCCACGCCACGTCCCACACCATGTCCCACACCACGTCCCACGTCACGTCCCACGCCACGTCTCACACCATGTCCCACACCATGTCCCACGTCACGTCCCACGCCACGTCTCACACCATGTCCCACACCATGTCCCACGCCACGTCCCACGCCACGTCCCACGCCACGTCCCACACCATGTCCCACGCCACGTCCCACACCGCGTCCTACGCCGTGTCCCACGCCGCGTCCCACGCCACGTCCCACGCCGCGTCCCAGCAGCTCCCATGAGCCTTTGCATGTGGAGAAGCTGACACGTTTTGATGATGTATTGGTTTAGAAGCTCTGATTGGCTGAGGGGCGGGGCCAGTCAGAGGAGTAACCGACGCCCCCTTCCCCCCCTTCACCCCCAGATCACCACCAGATGTGGGCGGGGCTTGTTCACCTTCATAAAGAGGAAACCAGGATGCAGTGGAGGAGCAGAACCAGAGCAGAACCGGAGCAGAACCGGAGCAGAACCGGAGCAGAACCGGAGCAGAACCAGAGCAGAACCGGAGCAGAACCAGAGCAGAACCAGAGCAGAACCAGAGCAGAACCGGAGCAGAACCGGAGCAGAACCAGAGCAGAACCAGAGCAGAACCAGAGCAGAACCAGAGCAGAACCGGAGCAGAACCGGAGCAGAACCGGAGCAGAACCAGAGCAGAACCAGAGCAGAACCAGAGCAGAACCAGAGCAGCCGGCTGTGAAGACGTCTCTATTAGCCTCCATGACGGCTTCCCTCCACCGCCGGAGCTCCACCCCCCACTCACCAAGCCCCGCCCCTCCTGATCCCACCAGGACCCTGACCCTGACCCCCAGACACCAGGACCAGGACCCTGACCCCCAGACACCAGGACCCTGACCCTGACCCCCAGACACCAGGACCAGGACCCTGACCCCCAGACACCAGGACCCTGACCCTGACCCCCAGACACCAGGACCAGGACCCTGACCCCCAGACACCAGGACCAGGACCCTGACCCCCAGACACCAGGACCCTGACCCTGACCCCCAGACACCAGGACCCTGACCCCCTGAGACCAGGACCAGGAAAAGGACCCTGACCTCTGACCTCTGAGAGGAACTGATTCTTCACACAGGTTTGACAGATACACATTTTTATTGTTGATATTCTGGATTCATAAATAAGAGCTTTGATCAAACAGCTTCTGTGGCGGAACGGAGAACACAGAACGGAGAACGGAGAACACAGAACGGAGAACACGGAGCATGATTGTCTTTCTCGGTGTGCTTCACAAACAACAACCACGTCAACAAAAACTGAAAGAATAAATATTCTGCTGCCGGCTGTATGTACATTATTTACAATACTGAGAACCAGCAGAACCATGGAACCAGGAACCACAGGAACCAGGAACCACAGGAACCAGGAACCACAGGAACCAGGAACCACAGGAACTGCAGGAACCGCAGGAACCAGGAACCACAGGAACCAGGAACCACAGGAACCAGGAACCACAGGAACTGCAGGAACCGCAGGAACCAGGAACCACAGGAACCAGGAACTGCAGGAACAAGGAATAACGGGAACCGCAGGAACCAGGACTTGGTGAAACCACATGAAGTGCAGGAACAGCACTCCTGGTCCCTGGTCCCTGTGGTTACTGGTCCCTGATTCCTGGCTCTTCTGGTCCCTGTGGCTCCTGGTCCCTGTGGCTCCTGGTCCCTGTGGCTCTTCTGGTCCCTGTGGTTCCTGGTCCCTGTGGCTCCTGGTCCCTGCAGTGTGAAATGTGCAGCAGTAAAGTTGAAACAGGGTCATGAAGAGTTCCTGGAGCAGATTCATCTGGAACCACGAAAACAAGAAACACCTTCCTGACCTGGTTTACCCGGGTCTGTCAGACCCAGAACCAGATTTACTCGGGTCTGTCAGACCCAGAACCAGGTTTACCCGGGTCTGTCAGACCCAGAACCAGATTTACTCGGGTCTGTCAGACCCAGAACCAGGTTTACCCGGGTCTGTCAGACCCAGAACCAGGTTTACTCGGGTCTGTCAGACCCAGAACCAGGTTTACCCGGGTCTGTCAGACCCAGAACCAGATTTACTCGGGTCTGTCAGACCCAGAACCAGGTTTACCCGGGTCTGTCAGACCCAGAACCAGGTTTACCCGGGTCTGTCAGACCCAGAACCAGGCTTAACCGGGTCAGACAGACCAGTTCTGCCCTGCAGCGCTCAGTTGTCCCACAGGCCCTGAATGCATCATCAGTGACTGGAAGTGACATGTTCACGTTTGTTGGTAAACAGGTCTTGTGTTTGTTTGTTTGTTTGTTGGTAAACAGGTCTTGTGTTTGTTTGTTTGTTGGTAAACAGGTGTTTTCTTGTTGCTTCGGCTGTTTTGGTTCATTTCATGAAAAAAACCCACAAAAACATCAAATTAACACAAAGTGGAAAAAAGTCTGTCAGTGTCCAAACCAGGCAGTGCAAATACTCCCCAATACCCCCCGCCCCCCAATACCCCCCGCCCCCAATACCAATACCCCCCGCCCCCCAATACCCCCCGCCCCCAATACCCCCGCCCCCCAATCCCCCCCCTCAGGCGGAGTTGAGGTACTCCAGAGCGACCTCGTAGCAGAACTTGTACTGCTCCTGTGGAAACACGACATGAAGTCAGGTCACAGTTCGTTCAGGAAGTTTGTTTGTTTGTTTGTTTGTTGTTTGCTTACCAGAAGGTCCACCATGTTTGGTTTGTTGTTTCTCAACGTTTTGACGGCGTGAAAAACATCGACGCATCGCTGCTGACGCAACATCTCACACACGATGCTGACGCTGCAGAACACACCACTGCGGCCGCCGCCATTACTGTGGGGGGGGGGGGGGGGGGAACACAAGAGAATTAGAATTGAAGTTTTACTTCTCACCACTAGAGGGAGACAAACTTCCACCAGAGCAGGGCGGGCCTGGCACTGACAGGGCTCTCAGGGCTCAGCGGCTGTCAGTGTCATGGAAACCTCCCAGCGGTCCGCTTCACGCAGAGCGGACTGTATTTCAGGAACAATTGTTCGAGGTGGTGTACACCGATCGATAATCCGCTCCTCTCCTGACAGCGGATAGGGAAAAAAAAAACCGGGGCATTATTTGTTCCGCACGCGTTCCCTCGTACGTAGCGACGTGATGACGTGACAGGAAACAGGAAGCAGGACAGTCAGAAACCAGCAGAACGGCGGTGCTTTAAAACACTTTTTAGTAAAAACCCAGAGAGAAACAACCCTGGAGAGGAGAGATGGAAGCAAATCGCACAACAGCGAGTTGTTCGAAGAGCTCTGTGGCAGAATACGAGCGATCGCCCC
>NW_021941378.1:650303-678229 GCF_902148845.1 Salarias fasciatus | reverse complement strand
TGTGTGTGTGTGTGTGTGTGTGTGTGTTGAAAGCTCTGAGTGTCCCTTCACCGTGTGTAGTTCCAGTCTGTAAACCTACAGCATCACCTTTGACCCTGGGTGACCCAGAACCACTACAGGTTGTGGTATCCGGCCCAGTCCGGCCCAGGATCCCTTCCTTTTCTTCTTGCGTTCAGTTTGAGCCTTGAGGACAAGGGACGGGCCGGTACGGGACAAACCGGTACGGGACAAACCGGTATGGACGACCCGGTACGGGACGAGGCGGTACGGGACAAGTTGGGACGGGCCAGTACGGGACAGGGCGGCACGGGACGGAGCGGGAAGGGACGAGGCAGGACGGGACGGGACGGGGCGGGACGAGGCGAGGCGAGGCGGGACGGGACGGGGCGGGACGGGACGAGGCGGGGCGGGACGGGACGAGGAGGGGTGGGACGGGACGAGGCGGGGTGGGACGGGACGGGACGGGACGAGGCGGGGGCGGGACGGACGAGGCGGGGCGGGACGGGACGAGGCGGAGTGGGACGGGACGGGACGGGACGAGGCGGGTGGGACGGGACGAGGCGGGGCGGGACGGGACGAGGCGGGGCGGGGCGGGACGGGACGAGGCGGGGCGGGACGGGACGAGGTGGGGCGGGACGGGACGAGGCGGGGCGGGACGGGACGAGGCGGGGCGGGGCGGGACGGGACGAGGCGGGGCGGGACGGGACGAGGCGGGGCGGGACGGGACGAGGCGGGGTGGGACGGGACGGGACGGGACGAGGCGGGGTGGGGACGGGACGAGGCGGAGGGGGACGGGACGGGACGGGACGAGGCGGGGTGGGACGGGACGAGGCGGGGCGGGACGGGAGAGGCGGGGCGGGACGGGACGAGGCGGGGTGGGACGGGACGGGACGGGACGAGGCGGGGTGGGACGGGACGAGGCGGGGTGGGACGGGACGAGGCGGGGCGGGACGGGACGAGGCGGGGTGGGACGGGACGAGGCGGGGTGGGACGGGACGAGGCGGGGTGGGACGGGACAGGACGGGACGGCCTTGTATCGCTCTGTCCCTGGAGCCCGAGCTGCACCTCGCCCTGAAAGGCGGGCGGCGGTCGCTCATGTCTCGTCTCCGCCGCGGCGGCTGGACGGTCAGTGAGAATCCTTTGCATGTCGCTGGAGTGCGGTGAGGTTTTCTGGGTCGCCGCCGGTCGAGGGCGCTTGCCCCGCCGGCACGCCGCTTGTGCGCGTGGTCCGCCGGCTCGGGAGTGCGTTGGCTTGATTGTTTATGCTTCTGGTGAGAGGCCGTTCTGAGCGTTCCCGGCTGTCGGCCCCGCCGTGGCGTTAGCTGCACCACGGTGGTAGCTGCGCCGAGGTGCTAGCTACTCTGTGGTGCTAGCTGCGCCGACATCTTTAGCCCCGCTGTGGCCGTTATTAGCATTAGCTGCCCTGCGAGCGTTAGCTGCTGCGCAGAGCGGGGGGACGCCCCCGCGCGCCGCTTCGCCTGCTGACTGCAGCTGCTGCATCTGCGTCGGCTGTGCAGGCGGCGTGCGCCCCCCTCCTCAGATTCCACACTGTGGGTTCTTGTCCAGTTGCGGCAGCGGGGAGCACGGGGTCGGCAGGACCGCAGGCGGCGTGCCCTCAGCCCTCCGCAGAGAAAGCGTGGCATAGGTGGGGAGCCGGTTCTCGGGATGTACGGCTCTCACCAGTGTGTTGCTTGTGGGCTCCCCCTACAGGCAGAGGATGGCCAGGGCCTCTGTCCACGGTGCGTTGGCCCGGCCCGCCTCAGGGAGGCGCTGTCGGCCGGTCCGTGTATGAACTGTAGCTACGTGGCCTGTGTGCAGCGGACTGCTCGGCAGGCGCAGCTCAGCCCGGGGGGGGAAGGTTCGTCCTCCTCAGGGCGGCTGCCGGCACCGCAGCCGAGGCACTGGGAGTGCCGTGGCCCCCTGCTGGGACCAAACCGCCGGGGAAGAGGGCCAAGACCGAGCGTCAGCGTCAGCCAGCCTCTCCTGGGGGACAAGCGGGAACGCCGTCCACCGCCATGGTGTGGCTGTGGGTCAGTGGGGAGAGCAGTCGTCTCACAATCGGGAGTTTGATGGTTCAATTCCCGTCTCCCCTCGTCTGCATATCGAAGTGTCCTTAGGCAAGACACTGAACCCCAAATTGCCCCCAGTGGACGGACTGAGCGCCTTGCATGGCGGCCGCCTACACTCGTGTGTGAATGTGAGTATGAATGGGTGAATGTGATAATGCAGTGTAAAGCGCTTTATAAGCGTAGTCTATTTACCATTTACCCACATTGCCTCAGTCCGAGTTCGCGAGGAGGACGTTCTGACGGCTTCAGCCTCCCAGTTCAATGAGGGGGAAGGTGATCGGGACTCGGTAGTGTCCCCCGGGTCGTCGCAGGACTCGGTAGTGTCGGGGACAGAATCCCCCGGGTCGTCCCAGGACTCGGTAGTGTCGGGGACAGAATTCCCCCGGAGTCCCAGGACTCGGTAGTGTCGGGGACGGAATCCCCCGGGTTGTCGCAGGACTCGGTAGTGTCGGGGACGGAATCCCCCGGGTCGTCCCAGGACTCGGTAGTGTCGGGGACAGAATCCCCCGGAGTCCCAGGACTCGGTAGTGTCGGGGACAGAATCCCCCAGGTCGTCCCAGGACTCGGTAGTGTCGGGGACAGAATCCCCCGGGTCGTCCCAGGACTCGGTAGTGTCGGGGACAGAATCCCCCGGGTCGTCCCAGGACTCGGTAGTGTCGGGGACAGAATCCCCCGGGTCGTCCCAGGACTCGGTAGGTGAGATGAGGAGGAGTCTCTGCAGGCTGGTATGCATGCAGCTCTGGAACGGGCAGTGCTGACTCCTCCACTATCAGCTGAGCCATGATGGATGATGTCATCAATGTGGGACACCATCAGCCGGGGGAAACGCAGCGACAGGGCGACGGTTAGACCCGGGTCTGCAGGAGGTACGACCCGGGTCTGCAGGAGGTCAGACCCGAGTCTGCAGGAGGTCAGACCCGGGTCTGCAGGAGGTCAGACCCGGGTCTGCAGGAGGTCAGACCCGGGTCAACCCACTAGCTACAGTGGTACTGCAGAGTATCTCTCTCTTTCTGTCTCTCTTTCTGTCTCTCTCTCTCTCTCTCTCTCTCTGACAGATCAAACAGCCTTTCAAAATAAAATGAGATATAGGAAAATACACACAGACTCCTTCAGAATAAAAGCAGCAAACTGCCGGGGCGAGCGGCGTTACCTTTAGTGGCCACACGAACACAGTCGATCTTCGTCTCCTGTAGGAGGGAGAGCAGGGTTAAACTGCTGCACGCACACACACACACACACACACACACACACACACACACACACACACACACACACACACTCACACACTCACACACACACTGCAATGTGTGTGGTGACAGTGAAAAGCACTACTGGAACTGAATTATTCATCACACACACCAATTACACCTCAGTGTCAATAATTAAGATGCTACACAAAACAGACTGAAGTGACGACAATCACTGAGAACACACTGTGTGTGTGTGTGTGTGTGTGTGAGTGTGTGTGTGTGTGTGTGTGTGTGTGTGTGTGTGTGTGTGTGTGTGTGTGTGAGTGTGTGTGTGAGTGTGTGTGTGTGAGTGTGTGTCTCACCCCGTTGGCGGAGCTCACAGCCTGGTAGTAGATGCCGTAGCTCTTGTGCGGCAGCAGAGGAGGATTCCAGAAGCCGCTGTACGTCCCGTTGTCCCCTGGGCCACAGCAGAGGTCAAAGGTCAACGCTGACCGAGTCCCTGCCTGACCAGTAACTAATAGTTACTGATAGTTTGTGAGTTACTGATAGTTACTGAGTTACTGATAGTTACTGACTGAGTTCCTGGTAGTTACTGAGTTACTGGTAGTTACTGAGTTACTGGAAGTTACTGATTGTGACCGAGTTACTGGTAGTTACTTAGTAACTGGCAGTTACTTAGTTACTGGTAGTTACTTAGTTTCTGGCAGTGACAGTTATTGGTAGTGACTGAGTTAGTGATAGTTACTGAATTACTGGTAGTTACTCAGTTACTGGTAGTGACTGACTTACTGGTAGTTAATGAGTTACTGACAGTTACTGAGTTACTGGTAGTTACTCAGTTACTGGCAGTGACTGAGTTACTGGTAGTGACTGAGTTACTGATAGTCACTGACTGAGTTACTGGTAGTTACTTAGTTACTGGTAGTGACTGAGTTACTGGTAGTTACTGAGTTACTGGTAGTGACTGACTTACTGGTAGTTAATGAGTTACTGATAGTTACTGACTGAGTTACTGGTAGTGACTGAGTTGCTGGTAGTTACTCAGTTACTGGTAGTGACTGAGTTACTGGTAGTGACTGAGTTACTGGTAGTTACTCAGTTACTGGTAGTGACTGAGTTACTGGTAGTGACTGAGTTACTGGTAGTGACTGACTTACTGGTAGTTAATGAGTTACTGATAGTTACTGACTGAGTTACTGGTAGTGACTGAGTTACTGGTAGTTACTGAGTTGCTGGTAGTTACTCAGTTACTGGTAGTGACTGAGTTACTGATAGTGACTGAGTTACTGGTAGTGACTGAGTTACTGGTAGTTACTGAGTTACTGGTAGTTACTCAGTTACTGGTAGTGACTGAGTTACTGGTAGTGACTGAGTTACTGGTAGTGACTGACTTACTGGTAGTTAATGAGTTACTGATAGTTACTGACTGAGTTACTGGTAGTGACTGAGTTGCTGGTAGTTACTCAGTTACTGGTAGTGACTGAGTTACTGGTAGTGACTGAGTTACTGGTAGTTACTCAGTTACTGGTAGTGACTGAGTTACTGGTAGTGACTGAGTTACTGGTAGTGACTGACTTACTGGTAGTTAATGAGTTACTGATAGTTACTGACTGAGTTACTGGTAGTTACTTAGTTGCTGGTAGTTACTCAGTTACTGGTAGTGACTGAGTTACTGATAGTGACTGAGTTACTGGTAGTGACTGAGTTGCTGGTAGTTACTCAGTTACTGGCAGTGACTGAGTTACTGGTAGTGACTGAGTTACTGGTAGTTAAAGAGTTACTGATAGTTACTGACTGAGTTACTGGTAGTGACTGAGTTACTGGTACTTACTCAGTTACTGGTAGTTACTGAGTTACTGGTAGTGACTGAGTTACTGGTAGTTAAAGAGTTACTGATAGTTACTGACTGAGTTACTGGTAGTGACTGAGTTACTGGTACTTACTCAGTTACTGGTAGTTACTGAGTTACTGTTAGTGACTGAGTTACTGGTAGTTACTCAGTTACTGGTAGTGACAGAGTTACTGGTAGTTACTCAGTTACTGGTAGTTACTGACTTACTGGTAGTGACTAACTTACTGGTAGTTAATGAGTTACTGATAGTTACTGACTGAGTTACTGGTAGTGACTGAGTTGCTGGTACTTACTCAGTTACTGGTAGTTACTGAGTTACTGGTAGTGACTGAGTTACTGGTAGTTAAAGAGTTACTGAAAGTTACTGACTGAGTTACTGGTAGTGACTGAGTTACTGGTAGTGACTCAGTTACTGGTAGTTACTGAGTTACTGGTAGTTAAATAGTTACTGATAGTTACTGACTGAGTTACTGGTAGTTACTTAGTTACTGGTAGTGACTGAGTTACTGGTAGTTACTTAGTTACTGGTAGTGACTGAGTTACTGGTAGTTACTGAGTTACTGGTAGTGACTGAGTTACTGGTAGTTACTGAGTTACTGGTAGTGACTGAGTTACTGGTACTTACTCAGTTACTGGTAGTTACTGAGTTACTGGTAGTTAAAGAGTTACTGATAGTTACTGACTGAGTTACTGGAAGTGACTGAGTTACTGGTAGTTAATGAGTTACTGATAGTTACTGACTGAGTTACTTGTAGTGACTGAGTTACTGGTAGTTACTGAGTTGCTGATAGTGACTGAGTTACTGGTAGTGACTGAGTTACTGGTAGTTACTGAGTTACTGATAGTTACTGACTGAGTTACTGGTAGTTACTTAGTTACTGGTAGTGACTGAGTTACTGGTAGTTACTCAGTTACTGGTAGTTACTGAGTTACTGGTAGTGACTGAGTTACTGGTAGTTACTGAGTTACTGGTAGTTACTGAGTTACTGGTAGTTAATTAGTTACTGATAGTTACTGACTGAGTTACTGGTAGTTACTTAGTTACTGGTAGTGACTGAGTTACTGGTAGTTACTTAGTTACTGGTAGTGACTGAGTTACTGGTAGTTACTGAGTTACTGGTAGTGACTGAGTTACTGGTAGTTACTGAGTTAC
The DNA here is from genome assembly GCF_902148845.1 of Salarias fasciatus. Lineage (NCBI taxonomy): Eukaryota > Metazoa > Chordata > Actinopteri > Blenniiformes > Blenniidae > Salarias > Salarias fasciatus. The sequence goes on along the minus strand of NW_021941378.1, from coordinate 671,965 downwards.
TGGTAGTGACTGAGTTACTGGTAGTTACTGAGTTACTGGTAGTGACTGAGTTACTGGAAGTGACTGAGTTACTGGTAGTTAATGAGTTACTGATAGTTACTGACTGAGTTACTTGTAGTGACTGAGTTACTGGTAGTTACTGAGTTGCTGATAGTGACTGAGTTACTGGTAGTGACTGAGTTACTGGTAGTTACTGAGTTGCTGATAGTGACTGAGTTACTGGTAGTTACTGAGTTACTGATAGTTACTGACTGAGTTACTGGTAGTTACTTAGTTACTGGTAGTTAGTCAGTTACTGGTAGTGACTGAGTTACTGATAGTTACTGACTGAGTTACTAGTAGTGACTGAGTTACTGGTAGTTACTGAGTTACTGGTAGTGACTGAGTTACTGATAGTTACTGACTGAGTTACTGGTAGTGACTGAGTTACTGGTAGTTACTGAGTTACTGGTAGTGACTGAGTTACTGATAGTTACTGACTGAGTTACTGGTAGTGACTGACTTCCTGGTAGTTAATGAGTTACTGATAGTTACTGACTGAGTTGCTGGTAGTTACTCAGTTACTGGTAGTGACTGAGTTACTGATAGTTAAAGAGTTACTGATAGTTACTGACGGAGTCACTGGTAGTGACTGAGTTACTGGTACTTACTCAGTTACTGTTAGTTACTCAGTTACTGGTAGTGGCTGAGTTACTGGTAGTTACTTAGTTACTGGTAGTGACTGAGTTACTGATAGTTACTGACTGAGTTACTGGTAGTTACTGAGTTACTGGTAGTGAGTGAGTTACTGGTACTTACTCAGTTACTGGTAGTTACTGAGTTACTGGTAGTGACTGAGTTACTGGTAGTGACTCAGTTACTGGTAGTGACTCAGTTACTGGTAGTGACTCAGTTACTGGTAGTTACTCAGTTACTGGTAGTTACTCAGTTACTGGTAGTGACTGACTTACTGGTAGTTAATGAGTTACTGATAGTTACTGACTGAGTTACTGGCAGTGACTGAGTTACTGGTAGTGACTCAGTTACTGGTAGTTACTGAGTTACCGGTAGTGACTGAGTTACTGGCAGTGACTGAGTTACTGGCAGTGACTGAGTTACCGGTAGTGACTGAGTTACCGGTAGTGACTGAGTTACCGGTAGTGACTGACTTACTGGTAGTTACTGAGTTACTGGTAGTGACTGAGTTACTGGTAGTGACTCAGTTACTGGTAGTGACTCAGTTACTGGTAGTTACTCAGTTACTGGTAGTTACTCAGTTACTGGTAGTGACTGAGTTACTGGTAGTGACTGACTTACTGGTAGTTAATGAGTTTCTGATAGTTACTGACTGAGTTACTGGCAGTGACTGAGTTACTGGTAGTGACTCAGTTACTGGTAGTTACTGAGTTACCGGTAGTGACTGAGTTACTGGCAGTGACTGAGTTACTGGCAGTGACTGAGTTACTGGCAGTGACTGAGTTACCGGTAGTGACTGAGTTACCGGTAGTGACTGAGTTACCGGTAGTGACTGAGTTACCGGTAGTGACTGACTTACTGGTAGTGACTGAGTTACCGGTAGTGACTGAGTTACTGGTAGTGACTGAGTTACTGGTAGTTAATGAGTTACTGATAGTCACTGACTGAGTTACTGGCAGTGACTGAGTTACTGGCAGTGACTGAGTTACTGGTAGTGACTGAGTTACTGGTAGTGACTGAGTTACTGATAGTTACTGACTGAGTTACTGGTAGTAACTGAGTTACCGGTAGTGACTGAGTTACTGGCAGTGACTGAGTTACTGGCAGTGACTGAGTTACTGGCAGTGACTGAGTTACTGGCAGTGACTGAGTTACCGGTAGTGACTGAGTTACTGGCAGTGACTCAGTTACTGGCAGTGACTGAGTTACTGGCAGTGACTCAGTTACTGGCAGTGACTGAGTTACTGGCAGTGACTCAGTTACTGGCAGTGACTGAGTTACTGGCAGTGACTCAGTTACTGGTAGTGACTGAGTTACTGGTAGTGACTCAGTTACTGGTAGTGACTCAGTTACTGGTAGTTACTCAGTTACTGGTAGTTACTCAGTTACTGGTAGTGACTGAGTTACTGGTAGTGACTGACTTACTGGTAGTTAATGAGTTTCTGATAGTTACTGACTGAGTTACTGGCAGTGACTGAGTTACTGGTAGTGACTCAGTTACTGGTAGTTACTGAGTTACCGGTAGTGACTGAGTTACTGGCAGTGACTGAGTTACTGGCAGTGACTGAGTTACCGGTAGTGACTGAGTTACCGGTAGTGACTGAGTTACCGGTAGTGACTGAGTTACCGGTAGTGACTGACTTACTGGTAGTGACTGAGTTACCGGTAGTGACTGAGTTATCGGTAGTGACTGAGTTACTGGTAGTGACTGAGTTACTGGTAGTTAATGAGTTACTGATAGTCACTGACTGAGTTACTGGCAGTGACTGAGTTACTGGCAGTGACTGAGTTACTGGTAGTGACTGAGTTACTGGTAGTGACTGAGTTACTGATAGTTACTGACTGAGTTAGTGGTAGTAACTGAGTTACCGGTAGTGACTGAGTTACTGGCAGTGACTGAGTTACTGGCAGTGACTGAGTTACTGGCAGTGACTGAGTTACTGGCAGTGACTGAGTTACCGGTAGTGACTGAGTTACTGGCAGTGACTCAGTTACTGGCAGTGACTGAGTTACTGGCAGTGACTGAGTTACTGGCAGTGACTGAGTTACTGGCAGTGACTGAGTTACTGGCAGTGACTGAGTTACCGGTAGTGACTGAGTTACTGGTAGTGACTGAGTTACTGGTAGTTAATGAGTTACTGATAGTCACTGACTGAGTTACTGGCAGTGACTGAGTTACTGGCAATGACTGAGTTACTGGTAGTGACTGAGTTACTGGTAGTGACTGAGTTACTGATAGTTACTGACTGAGTTACTGGTAGTAACTGAGTTACCGGTAGTGACTGAGTTACTGGCAGTGACTGAGTTACTGGCAGTGACTGAGTTACTGGCAGTGACTGAGTTACTGGCAGTGACTGAGTTACCGGTAGTGACTGAGTTACTGGCAGTGACTCAGTTACTGGCAGTGACTGAGTTACTGGCAGTGACTCAGTTACTGGCAGTGACTGAGTTACTGGCAGTGACTCAGTTACTGGCAGTGACTGAGTTACTGGCAGTGACTCAGTTACTGGTAGTGACTGAGTTACTGGTAGTGACTCAGTTACTGGTAGTGACTCAGTTACTGGTAGTTACTCAGTTACTGGTAGTTACTCAGTTACTGGTAGTGACTGAGTTACTGGTAGTGACTGACTTACTGGTAGTTAATGAGTTTCTGATAGTTACTGACTGAGTTACTGGCAGTGACTGAGTTACTGGTAGTGACTCAGTTACTGGTAGTTACTGAGTTACCGGTAGTGACTGAGTTACTGGCAGTGACTGAGTTACTGGCAGTGACTGAGTTACCGGTAGTGACTGAGTTACCGGTAGTGACTGAGTTACCGGTAGTGACTGAGTTACCGGTAGTGACTGACTTACTGGTAGTGACTGAGTTACCGGTAGTGACTGAGTTATCGGTAGTGACTGAGTTACTGGTAGTGACTGAGTTACTGGTAGTTAATGAGTTACTGATAGTCACTGACTGAGTTACTGGCAGTGACTGAGTTACTGGCAGTGACTGAGTTACTGGTAGTGACTGAGTTACTGGTAGTGACTGAGTTACTGATAGTTACTGACTGAGTTACTGGTAGTAACTGAGTTACCGGTAGTGACTGAGTTACTGGCAGTGACTGAGTTACTGGCAGTGACTGAGTTACTGGCAGTGACTGAGTTACCGGTAGTGACTGAGTTACTGGCAGTGACTCAGTTACTGGCAGTGACTGAGTTACTGGCAGTGACTGAGTTACTGGCAGTGACTGAGTTACTGGCAGTGACTGAGTTACCGGCAGTGACTGAGTTACTGGTAGTGACTGAGTTACTGGCAGTGACTGAGTTACTGGCAGTGACTGAGTTACTGGCAGTGACTGAGTTACTGGCAGTGACTGAGTTACCGGTAGTGACTGAGTTACTGGTAGTGACTGAGTTACTGGTAGTTAATGAGTTACTGATAGTCACTGACTGAGTTACTGGCAGTGACTGAGTTACTGGCAGTGACTGAGTTACTGGTAGTGACTGAGTTACTGGTAGTGACTGAGTTACTGATAGTTACTGACTGAGTTACTGGTAGTAACTGAGTTACCGGTAGTGACTGAGTTACTGGCAGTGACTGAGTTACTGGCAGTGACTGAGTTACTGGCAGTGACTGAGTTACTGGCAGTGACTGAGTTACCGGTAGTGACTGAGTTACTGGCAGTGACTCAGTTACTGGCAGTGACTGAGTTACTGGCAGTGACTCAGTTACTGGCAGTGACTGAGTTACTGGCAGTGACTCAGTTACTGGCAGTGACTGAGTTACTGGCAGTGACTCAGTTACTGGTAGTGACTGAGTTACTGGTAGTGACTCAGTTACTGGTAGTGACTCAGTTACTGGTAGTTACTCAGTTACTGGTAGTTACTCAGTTACTGGTAGTGACTGAGTTACTGGTAGTGACTGACTTACTGGTAGTTAATGAGTTTCTGATAGTTACTGACTGAGTTACTGGCAGTGACTGAGTTACTGGTAGTGACTCAGTTACTGGTAGTTACTGAGTTACCGGTAGTGACTGAGTTACTGGCAGTGACTGAGTTACTGGCAGTGACTGAGTTACCGGTAGTGACTGAGTTACCGGTAGTGACTGAGTTACCGGTAGTGACTGAGTTACCGGTAGTGACTGACTTACTGGTAGTGACTGAGTTACCGGTAGTGACTGAGTTATCGGTAGTGACTGAGTTACTGGTAGTGACTGAGTTACTGGTAGTTAATGAGTTACTGATAGTCACTGACTGAGTTACTGGCAGTGACTGAGTTACTGGCAGTGACTGAGTTACTGGTAGTGACTGAGTTACTGGTAGTGACTGAGTTACTGATAGTTACTGACTGAGTTACTGGTAGTAACTGAGTTACCGGTAGTGACTGAGTTACTGGCAGTGACTGAGTTACTGGCAGTGACTGAGTTACTGGCAGTGACTGAGTTACTGGCAGTGACTGAGTTACCGGTAGTGACTGAGTTACCGGTAGTGACTGAGTTACTGGCAGTGACTCAGTTACTGGCAGTGACTCAGTTACTGGCAGTGACTGAGTTACTGGCAGTGACTGAGTTACTGGCAGTGACTGAGTTACTGGCAGTGACTGAGTTACCGGTAGTGACTGAGTTACTGGCAGTGACTCAGTTACTGGCAGTGACTCAGTTACTGGCGGTGACTGAGTTACTGGCAGTGACTGAGTTACTGGCAGTGACTGAGTTACCGGTAGTGACTGAGTTACTGGCAGTGACTCAGTTACTGGCAGTGACTCAGTTACTGGCGGTGACTGAGTTACTGGCAGTGACTCAGTTACTGGCAGTAACCTCCTGCCTCCTGACCCGTCAGTGGGTCTATGGTAGTGCACCGGTGCACCAGACGCCTCCGCTCCGCCCACATCAATCTGCTGAAGGTCCCAAACCAGGCTGTGCTCCATGGGGGACAGGGCTTTTCAGGCTGCAGCACCCTGCCTGCCCACCTGAGGGCGCCACAGTCGGTGGACTCATTTAAATCTTGCTTAAAAAAGCGTTTGAATGATTTTACTGTTCTTTGTTGTATTTTCTGACGAGCAAAAGTATGAGTGTTTTTATTGATTTAGCCTGTATCTGTTACTTTTAATTGTCACTGTTGTTTTTAAATTCCATTGTCGCTCTTTGAGATTTGTTTTACAAATGTAAAGTGCATGATAAATAAAATTCATCGTTATTATTATCATTATTATTACTGGTAGTTACTGAGTTACTGGTAGTTAATGAGTTACTGGTAGTTACTGACTGAGTTTCTGGTAGTTACTTAGTTACTGGTAGTGACTGAGTTACTGGTAGTGACTCAGTTACTGATAGTTACTGACTGAGTTCCTGGTAGTTACGGGTAGTTACTGAGTCACTGGCAGTTACTGACTGAGTTGCTGGTAGTAACTGAGTTGCTGGTAGTAACTGAGTTGCTGGAAGTAACTGAGTTGCTGGTAGTCACTGACCGATGCAGAAGGGCGTGGCCGTCCTCAGGTTGCTGGTTTGAATCTCGGCGCTGAAGTAGTAGTGGGCGTTGAGCACGGAGGCGTTCTGGAAGTGGATGGGGACCGGGTAGCAGCGCAGGATCTCTGCAGTACCCCGCCTCTGCCTGCGGGGGCGCTCCTCCTCCACCACCACCTGGTACTTACTGCACACACACACACACACCACACACACCACACACACACACACACACACACACACACACACCACAGCTGTTGACTCCTCCCCCTCCCTGCTTCTTCTTCTTCTCTCCTGACAAATGTTTCTGTCTTCACTTCTGTCTGACAGTAATCTGATTACAGCAGCAGGTCGCCTGCAGCAACACCTTTTGAGACGCCATGCAATGCTCTTTGTGTGTGTGTGTGTGTGTGTGTGTGTGTGTGTGTGTGTGTGTGTGTGTGTGTGTGTGTGTGTGCCTGGCGGCTAACACACAATTGAGAGAATCAGATCAGAAGGTTTGTTTCATTCAAACAGGAAAACAAGAAACAGCTGATTTCTTACAGCGAATATCAGGTCAATTTACACACCACATGTCACACACACACACACACACACACACACACACACACACACACACACACACACACACCCCCCGCTCTGGGCCCTGAGGGACGCAGTATCCGCGGTAACTGTCGTCATGTCAACAGCTGTCTGGATGGAGCCGGGATTTGGTTAATTAACAATCAGCGGGTGGAGCTAATCAGAGCGCCGCTAACACCAGGATTAGCAGGGGATTACCAGCTAACGTGTCAATCTCACACACACACACACACACACACACAGAATAACATTCCCAGTGTGTGTGTGTGTGTGTTTTAACGGTCTGATGGCTCGACTCGTCTTTAATGTTTAACACAGTGAGAAGTCAGAGCTGTTGAATATTTAATTGTGTGTGCGTGCATGTGTGTGTGTGTGTGTGTGTGTGTGTGTGTGTGTGCGTTCTCGTATTTCTATCCTTGTTGGGGCCAAATGTCCCCACAAGGATAGCAAAACGTGAAACGACGTGCCTTGTGGGACCTTTTTCCGGTCCTAAGTAGGAGAAACAGTGTTTTCTTGACCATGTTGTTGTTACTGAAAAAAGTAAAAGTGCAAAAACATTTCTTTAGGGTTAGGCTTTGTTGTGGTGTGGGTTAGGGTTAGGGTAAGGGTCAGGGTTAGGGGCTAGACATGAATGGGAGTCAATGGACGGTCCCCACAAGGATAGAAATACAAGACTGAGCGTGTGTGTGTGTGTGTGTGTGTGTGTGTGTGTGTGTGTGTGTGTGCGCGTGTGTGTGTGTGTGTGTGTGTGCGCTACCTGACGGGCGCTCCGCGGCTCTGGGCCGGCCTCAGCAGCACGGTGACGGTGGAGTCGGTTTGATTCAGCGGAGACTCCTGATCATAGGCTGGCATGAGAGGAGCTGAGGACACACACACACACACACACACACACACACACACACACACACACACACACACACACACACACACACACACACACACACACACACACACACACACACACACACACACACAGAGTCCTTGATCAAGCAGCTTTGATCCCTGATTTGAGCAGAAACAATAAGAATGAATCTGAGACAAGATGACCGATCGATAAATGAGTCAAAAAACAGAACCAGACCCTCCAGAACCAGACTCTCCAGAACCAGACTCTCCAGAACCAGACCCTCCAGAACCAGAGACCGTCCAGAACCAGACCCTCCAGAACCAAACCCTCCAGAACCAGACTCTCCAGAACCAGACCCTCCAGAACCAGACTCTCCAGAACCAGACCCTCCAGAACCAAACCCTCCAGAACCAGACTCTCCAGAACCAGACTCTCCAGAACCAGACTCTCCAGAACCAGACCCTCCAGAACCAGAGACCGTCCAGAACCAGACCCTCCAGAACCAAACCCTCCAGAACCAGACTCTCCAGAACCAGACCCTCCAGAACCAGACCCTCCAGAACCAGAGACCGTCCAGAACCAGACCCTCCAGAACCAGACCCTCCAGAACCAGACCCTCCAGAACCAGACCCTTCAGAACCAGACTCTCCAGAACCAGAGACCGTCCAGAACCAGACCCTCCAGAACCAGAGACTGTCCAGAACAAGACCCTCCAGAACCAGAGACTGTCCAGAACAAGACCCTCCAGACCCAGACCCTCCAGAACCAGACCGTCCAGAACCAGAGACCGTCCAGAACCAGACCCTCCAGACCCAGACCCTCCAGAACCGGGCTGGACAAAATTTCAATATCAATATATACCGCAGTATATTTTTATTCAATAACGGTGATATTTTTTTGTTCTCCCTTGTCTTGTTCAGCAGCTGGGTGTGCAGTACTGTCTGACTGTAGCCTTTTACTGTCCGAACAGATTTTACTGTCAGCAGCAGGACGAGAACGGATCTCCTCCTGCTGCTGCCTTTATTTAAAGCTGGCATCCAGCATGGCTGAGGACAGGACTGTGGGGGGGGGGGGCGCAACCTATGTACAAATTCACAACAAATGCAAAACAGTGTTGTCGACGCACCACACGCAACCAAGAACCATCCCAAACCCCAATCTAGACAACACCAAAACAGAGCCGACAACCAACACAGAGACTGACAGAACCAGACATTTATATAATAATTATAATAATTTTTTTTTTTTCCCCCTGACAAACCATAGCAGTTAACAGACTAGTAACTAGTAGTAACTAGTAGTAACTAGTAGTAAACTCGGGGCGTGCATCAAGAGAGGGCTACTACAGATCACCATTAGTCTAACCACCACAAGAAGACAAGGTAACCCAGTATGTGAGGAGTGATTAAAGATCAGCGTAATCATGCAAATGTGATGGTGATAGCGATCATGCATATATGACCTCCGACCCCTGAGAAGGCCAGAAGCAGGCCAGAGAGGCCCTCAGAGCCCAGACAGCCGGCGGTCATCCCAGAGCCCGGATCCAAGCCGCCCCCCCCCAGGCAGACGCCCCGCTCCGGTCCAGAAACGGGGCAGAGGAAAGCCCCGGCTGGGGACCCCGGCGGTCCCGGGGCCCGGGCCCCGCGGAGCCACGACCGGCAGGAGCCAAGAGCCCAAGAGCCGACCCCCCACACAGGCGGAGGGCCATGACCCCCCCCGGGAGAACCGGCCCACACGGGCAGCTACCCACCCCAGGCTAGCACCCCCCCCAGCGCTCCGGCCACGCCCCCCGAGATCCAGGGCATCACCCCCCCACCCCACCGCTGCAGACAGGTATGCACCCCCCAGAGCCAGCAGCCCCCCAAACCACAGCCGCTCCAAACCCCAGGCCTGTGGGGAAAACAACAGCCCCCCACCGCCCCCACCAGAAGGAATCCGGAAACGGGGGCGCAGAAGGCCCCTTTGCCCCCCCCCCCCCCCCCCCCTCGCCTCGTGAGTGTTGATGGAGTATATGTTGTTTGCGATTAAATTTGAGGGGCAGTAACCACACCGTGCCGCGAGTGAGGCCAAACGAGCAGTCTCATCCACCTGAACAGCCCCCCCCATCACCGAGCAGTTCCATCTACCTGAACAGCCCCCCCCACCACCGAGCAGTTCCATCTACCTGAACAGCCCCCCCCCCCCCCCCCCCCCCCCCCCCCCCCCCCCCGACACGGTGCACCAAGACCCCCCGACGTGTGTGTTTGTATGTATTTGGTCGTGTTAGATGACTAAGTGCAGTTAAGACTGAGAGGCGAGCCGCTGAAGGGTGCAGTGATTGGGAAGTGTGTACAGGAAGTCTGTGATTTCCCTTTGCTCAAAATCACTCCTCACGAAAAAATGATCTCCTCCAAGACCGTTTGTCGTACAGATATCAGAGTCACGTGTAACCCAGGTTACCAGGCCTCATGAACAGTCCAGCTCACCAATTGATTTATTATATCAATAAATTAATAAATTCATATTTTTCTTCATGTGACAAATAAGTTACAGTCCTGAATAAATAGTGAATAAAAAGGATTTATGGTTAAAAATCATAAATATGTTAAAAGATTAAAAAGATCAACACAGAGAGGTTTATTTGTTTAAAAAAGAGTATTTTATTTCATTTCAAGTGTGGCAAAAGATGTGTGTAAAAGATTCGGGTGACATGAGGAGATGATGTAATGGTGTAACCAATCAGACGACACCAGGGCGTACGTGCCTGTGAGCTTCCGGTTTTTCTCTCTCTGTCTGCCGCATCGTGTTAGAGGCAGCGCTTGTTAGCTTCTGCTGCAGACTACGCCGGTTTTTTTTTTTGTCTAAAAGAGCCAGATTTTCCAAGTCTAAGCCACTTTTATGGTTGGAGCAAAGAGTGGAGCCCTTCTCTTTTCATGGTAGATGAGCGGACCGTGTGTTTAACAACGGAAACGGAGGAGAACGTGAGTAGCATTTGGCGTTAGCATTCGGCGCTAGCATTCGGCGCTAGCATGCGGCGCTAGCTCCAGTCATTAGCCACATCCCAGGCTAAGCTGTAAAGGTTACACATTACTGAACCCTCATGTCACTTGTTTCTTAAAAGCGTGGATCCTGGACTGATGAGAGCCCTGTATTGTGCCTTGTGCCTGGAGTGTGTGTGAACTGTGAGCCTCTGGTGAGTACATTTTGTTGAAGTTAGTCTTATGAATGGAGTGAAATGTGCTGTTTCTGTAAATGTTAATATGGATCAATGAGTTACTTCAATGAATGTGGTGGTTAAAATGTTTTGTATGACAGTGTTTGTTTACAGTTGCCCTCATTCTGTGTTGTTTTTTTTTGAGTGGCAGTAGGAAAAGATAAAAGAGGGAAATGAAATGTTCAACTATTTTGCTTCATGTTTAAACTCAGAAATGTATTCAGTTCATTGAATTTACAGTAAAAGAAGTGGTTAATTTAATTATAAGAAGCTGTGTTAAAAAGTATATGCGTAAGAATGTGTGTTTGTATCTGTTTAAAATTTGAAAGTATATTTTGTTTATGAGAACAACACATTGACCCTGTTCTTGGCCTTTACAGGCCGGGTCTTTTTCTTTTCCTCGTCTTTTCCTTTTGTTTTAATTCCCTTCTTTGTTATGGACTCCTGTGCTGACCTTGAAGAAATCTTCTACTGGGGACTCATCTTGTGTCTGTAAGGTAACACGGGACCTCAGTGGTTGTGGCGGGCCAACCCAAGGAAAGAACCAGAGACTCTGATTTAGATAGAGACTGATTTATTTGCGGATCGTGGTTGATATTTCATTGTTGAAGAGCTGAAAAGCAGAGAAATTATTTTGTTCAATTTATTTATTTTTTTTTCTTCTTCTTCAACCATTCTTGTTCAATACAATTCATTTAAATACTTATCTTTGATGTGCGTGAAGTTCTTTATTCCGTCACTCATTGCAGTTTGTCAAGCCTCCCTTTCTCCTGTAGCGACCTAGGACCTTCTGATACTGGTCCAAGAGGGAATTGATACACTGATGAAAAATATCTGTATCTCCCAGTTTCTCCACTAACAGTTAGAGCTGAGGCAGGTTACACACGCGACATGATAGAAGACAAATTTCTCTACAAAAGTTGTTCAAAAATTTGTCAAAAGTCTAACGGTGTAGATTTTATTAGCGTTCAAAGTTGGAAGTCTGAAATCCTGCCTTGCTCCGGCCCTCATCCATTATAATGGGGAAAAAATTGAAAAACTCTTCCTTTTTCAGCACCTTGAAGTGCAGCTAAACCGTGACTCCTATCAACAAACCGAGCACACGTGAACCATGAGCAGGTCCTCCTGAACAAGATGATGTAACATAAGTGGGGAAAATATCTTGATATATGGCAGTTTTCACGAGAATAAAAAGTTGTGCACTCTGCATTTTTTGCTCTCCGTTATAATGGAGCCGGATGGGGAAAAATCTCGCGCTTCTCACAAACTGAGGCCTCTACGGTCCAAACTAAAAGTCTGACTGCTCTGAAAGCCTCACCAACTGAAAGACAACTAATTTTCCTATCAAACGTGATATTTTTTGTTCAGTTTTGCCAAACAGGAAAGGAACAAGGAGCAGTTGTTTCCCAAACTGAAACTTTAATTTTCTCCTCTCTCCACTCTAACTGAAATGACCATATATGGGCATACAGTGCAGTTACACAGCTGACAGCAGCTGTCAATCAAACTCTGACACTCAGTGCCTTCATTCAGTGACTGTCAAAAGCAGATGGGAGAAGCTAACAGCTCCATGTTAGTGGATGGGACATGCTAACAACTGTATGTTTGTTGGTGACAGATGCTAACAGCTCCATGTTAGTGGGAGGGAAATGCTAATAACTCCATGTTAGTGGATGGGAGATGCTAACAGCTGCATGTTAGTGGGTGGTAGATGCTAACAACTCCATGTTAGTGGATGACAGATGCTAACAACTCTATGTTAGTGGATGGAAGATGCTAACAGCTACATGTTAGTCAATGGGAGATGCTAGCAACTCCATGTTAGTGGATGGGAGATGGTAACAATTCCATGTTAGTGGATGGGAGATGCTAACAACTCTATGTTAGTGGATGGGAGATGCTAACAGCTCCATGTTAGTGGATGGGAGATGCTAACAGCTCCATGTTAGTGGGTGGTAGATGCTAACAGCTACATGTTAGTGGATGGGAAATGCTAACAGCTCCATGTTAGTGGATGACAGATGCTAACAGCTACATGTTACGCCTGAGCGTCTGACGTCACTCCGGTGAGTGTTTTCCGTGTTGGTGAAGCTTGCTGAAGCCTGCGAGTGACTGAAGTGCTTGCTGTCTCTCTCTTTCTATTACTGTTAATTCACGAAGCAATCAAAAATTGGGGTTATTTACGCCCCCGGGGTTACTTTCGCCCCCGATTGACCAGCGATCTATCGTGAATTACATTTCTTCTCCGCCGTTAGCGCCACCGGCGTGCTAACTAGCTTAGTGTGCTAACTAGCTTGGTCCACTGGGACCGCTATGGCGTCCTCCCCTCTGTCTTCTTTTCTTTCCTGCTCAGTGTGCCGTGTGTTGAGTCTGAACCCTGCCTCCCTTGACGATAGGGGTATTTGCGTAAAGTGCAGTGTATTGACAGCGCTGGAGGCCAGGGTAACCGAGTTAGAGGAGCGACTGCGCAGATGTGAGGGGCAGGGCAGCGCTAGCTACAGCGAGGTAGCGGCAGGGCTCGCAGCCCGCTCCCGCAGTGAGAGGAATGTTAGCAGGCCTCGCCCCGCAGCATGACCCGAGCAGCCGGGGCAAGACCAGGACCGGTTTGTGATGGTCCGGAGGAAGGCTAGTGCTAAGCACCGCCACGTAGCACTCCAAGAACCGCTTCACGTCTGCAATAGGTTCTCTCCCCTCAGCGACGACACGCCGGCTGAACTGGACACGCTGGTGATTGGCAGCTCTATAGTTAGAGACGTGAAGCTGCCAGCGGTGAAGGTTAGGTGTTACCCGGGGGCCAGAGTGGGGGACATCGAGGGGAACCTTAGGCTTTTAAAACAGGAAGGTAGGAGATTCCGTCGAGTCGTGATTCACGCAGGCGGTAATGATGCCCGGCGGAGACAATCAGAGGTGCTCAAATTACAAGTAGCCTCGGTGTGTGAATTGGCTAAGTCGATGTCTGATGCCGTAATATTCTCTGGTCCCCTGCCCAATTTGGTCAATGATGAAATGTATAGCCGACTTTCATCATTCAATCGCTGGTTGTCTAGATGGAGTGAGGAAAACGGAGTTATTTTTCTAAACAACTGGTGCACCTTCTGGGGAAAGCCTGGGCTCATCCGCAGGGACGGCATCCACCCAACTTTGGATGGTGCAGCCCTTTTAGCTCACAATATGGCTGATCGGCTCAGTACGCTAAATTGACAAACCAGCTATGAGCCCCGGGCGCAGAGCAGTCGTGTAGAACACTCCTCTGTTGATCTTGTTGATCCCGTCACTAATCCTGCTCCCGGATTTTTACAAGTCCAGCATGGAGGTTTACCTAGGCTAACAGAGACTGAGTCTGTCCAAAGTGCTCAAAGCATTAAAAAAAAGTCAATGGGTAAAAAGCTTAACACCTGTACGAGACAGAATAACTCTTCCAGTAGGAAATACATAAAATGTGGTCTACTAAACATTAGAGCAATCTCCACTAATCTCTGTTAGTTAATGACCTTATCGGTGACAATAACATTGATCTCCTTGCTCTAACAGAAACTTGGCTCCAGCAAGATGATTATGTGAGGCTCAATGAATGTACCCCTCCAACCTATGTTAATTTCCAAACAGCTAGATCAACAGGTGGAGGTGGAGGTGTGGCAGTGATTTCCCACTCCAGTCTTCTTCTTAAACCCAAAACTAATGTTAAATTCAACTCTTTTGAAAGCTTAATACTAACGCTTACTTGTCCAAATTGGAAGAATCAAAAAGCTGTGCTATTAATTATTGTGTATCGACCTCCTGGTCCTTACTCTGACTTTTTAACTGAGTTCTCAGAGTTTTTAAGCAATATAGTATTGACTCATAACAAGATCCTTATAATAGGTGACTTTAACATCCATGTGGATGATTCTGGTGACAGTTTGAGTAATGCGTTTATTGCAGTATTAGATAGTATCGGTTTCACTCAAAATGTTGATGAATCCACTCATAGTCACAAGCACACCCTGGATCTGGTCTTAACATATGGGATAGAAGTCAGTGACCTAAATGTTCTCCCTCAGAACCCTATACTCTCAGACCATTTTTTAATTACTTTTCAGGTTTTGATTGAAGACTACTGTGCTCAAAAAGATAAAATTCAGCTGATACGGACATTATCTGAAAAATCTGTGGCTCGGTACAAAGAATTGATCCAGCCTGCATTTGCTGCATTATCTTGTGAACTCACAGAAATGAGCTTATTGACCAGTGGTGATAATAGTGATCAGTTTGTTGACAGTGCTATGCACTCACTAAAATCTGCCCTTGACGTAGTGGCCCCGTTGCAGCTGAAAACCAATCGACCCAGGCGCGTTGCTCCATGGTTTAATTCTGAAACCCGGGTTCTCAAACAAAAAACTCGGCAATTAGAAAGACTGTGGCGTAAATCTAAATCAGAACAATCTCTGAAGGCCTGGAAATGTAGCTTGCTAAGCTATAAACAAATTCTCTTTAAAGCCAAGACATTATATTACTCTCGTTTAATAGAAATAAACAAAAATAACCCTCGGTTTCTGTTCAACACTGTAGCCAGACTGACAAACAGTCATACTGTAGTGGAACCAGTAATCCCAGAATCTTTAAACTGCCATGACTTTCTTAAATTCTTTAATGATAAAATCATAACCATCAGAGGTAAAATCAGTGAAGCGCTTTCCTCAGATCAAGCTCAGGGAATCCAGCCACTGCCTCCACCTGAAATACCTGAAATACTAGATAGTTTCTCATCAGTAGATGGGGCTGAGATTACTTCGATTGTAATGTCTTCTAAAACTTCGACCTGTCTCCTAGATCCAATTCCAACTAAGCTTTTCAAAGATATTCTTCCAGTTATCTTAAATAAGATCATAACTATAATAAATACGTCTCTAGAAAATGGCTATGTGCCACAGTCATTTAAATTCGCAGTAATCAAACCACTGCTGAAAAAACCTAATCTCGATCCTGATATTCTAGCCAACTACAGACCGATATCAAATCTGCCTTTTATTTCAAAAGTCCTGGAAAAAGTCGTGGTTAAACAGCTTTACCGCCACCTACAGGACAATAGTTTATTTGAGAAATTTCAGTCAGGATATAGAGCTTATCACAGCACTGAGACTGCGTTAGTTAAAGTCACTAATGACTTGCTATTGGCGGCTGACGCAGGTCTAGTCTCAATCCTGGTTCTCCTAGACCTCAGTGCAGCTTTTGATACAATCGACCAGAATATTCTCCTGCAGAGGTTAGAATGTGAGGTCGGCATCAGAGGAAAAGCCCTCTGCTGGTTCAAATCCTATTTATCTAATAGGTACCAATTTGTTCACGTTAACCAACAGTCCTCACCGTGCTCCCAGGTCAGTTATGGGGTTCCTCAAGGGTCCGTGCTCGGGCCAATATTATTTCTGTTATATATGCTTCCTTTAGGGAACATAATTAGAAGTCACGATATCAATTTTCATTGCTATGCAGATGACACACAATTGTATTTATCTATGAAACCTGATCAAACTAATCAAATAGACAGACTCAGTGACTGTATCAGAGAAATTAAATCCTGGATGACTACGAACTATCTCCGTCTGAATCCTGGCAAAACAGAGGTCATTATACTAGGCCCCCATAAACTGAGAGAGTGTCTATCTGAACAGATTATTACCTTAGATAACGTCAGTGTATCCTCCTCCTCTACTGTCAGGAACCTCGGGGTCTTATTTGATCAGGATATCTCATTTAAAGCACACATCAACCTGGCTTGTAAAACAGCATATTTCCACTTGCGCAACATAGCTAAAATAAGAAACATTCTACCTAGAAGCGATGCAGAAAAACTCATCCATGCATTTGTTTCTACTAGACTGGACTACTGCAACTCCCTTCTTGCAGCCTGCCCAAAAAGTGTATTAAAAAACTTTCAGTTGGTTCAAAATGCAGCCGCCAGATTATTAACCGGAACTAGAAGACGTGAACACATTACTCCTGTTCTAAAATCTCTTCACTGGCTTCCTGTCGAGTTTAGAGTTAGATTTAAAATCCTCCTCCTCACTTACAAAATCCTAAATGGGATGGCTCCGACCTATCTCCAAGATGCTTTAACGCCTTATCAACCAATCAGAGCACTTCGCTCTCAAAATGCAGGGTTACTGGTGACTCCTAGAGTCTCTAAATGGACACTAGGTGGAAGAGCCTTTAGCTATCAGGCACCGTTTTTATGGAACCAGCTTCCAAGTGGTGTCAAAGAGGCAGACACAGTCTCCACATTTAAGGTTAGGCTCAAGACGTTTCTCTTCGATGCAGCCTATGATCAGGTCAGCTAGGGATTCTAAACTAAACCAAAGTAAACTAAACTAAACTAAACCAAACTAAAGTAAACCAAACCAAACTACAGTAAACCAAACCAAACTATAGTAAACCTAACTAAACCAAACCAAACTACACTAAACAAAATTAAACTAAACCAAACTAAATTAAACTAAACTAAACTATACTAACTAAATACTAGTTTAAATACTAAACTATCCACAAAGCTGCCCTAGGAGCTAGAATGCTGTGGGAAGTACGGTGCACTGAGCCCTGTCCTCTAATGTCTGAATGTTCTTCCCTTTAGTCCCTTCATTGCTTTTCACCTGCTGTCCCCCCCTTCGAGGGGGAGTCTTCTCCAGTTTCAGTTGCTGACTCCACTATTACGAGGGCCTACGAACAAGCTCCGTCCGGACCGGGAGGACACTCCTGTCGGTCCTGCCCGTGGACTGGCTTCAGTTCTACTGCTGGGATCCGTGGTTCTTGTGCTGGACCGTCCAACGGACTGTCCTCAACATTGTCCTGTTTTACTTATTGTCTCATGCTAGCTGTTGCCAAAGCTGTCCGTCCCTGGGAGAGGGATCCCTCCATACTGTGGTTCTCCCCAAGATTTCTTCTTTTCCCACTGGGTTTCTGGAGTTTTTTCTTGCCGGATGTGAGGGTCTAAGGCGGTGGTTGCTTCGTTTTGTCTCGTTACTGTAAATATTGACATATTACCATTATGCTTATTTACTGTTTTTACTTTTACCGACCAATGTAACATCTTGAAGCCTCTGAGGCAACTGTTGTTGTGATACTGGGCTATACAAAAATACATTGATTGATTGATTGATGGGAAATGCTAACAGCTACATGTTAGTGGATGGGAGATGCTAACTACTCCATGTTAGTGGATGGGAGATGCTAACAACTCCATGTTAGTGGATGGGAGATGCTAACTACTCCATGTTAGTGGATGGGAGATGCTAACAACTCCATGTTAGTGGATGGGAGATGCTAAATACTCCATGTTAGTGGATGACAGATGCTAAGAGCTATATGTTAGTGGATGGGACATGCTAACAACTCCACGGTAATGGATGACAGATGCTAACAGCTACATGTTAGTGGATAGGGCATGCTAAATACTCCATGTTAGTGGATGACAGATGCTAACAGCTCCATGTTAGTAGATGGGAGATGCTAACAACTTCATGTTAGTGTATGACAGATGCTAAATGCTCCATATTAGTGAATGGGACATGCTGACAACTCCATGTCAGTGGATGACAGATGCTAACAGCTCCATGTTAGTAGATGGGACATGCTAACAACTCCACGGTAATGGATGACAGATGCTAACAGCTACATGTTAGTGGATAGGGCATGCTAAATACTCCATGTTAGTGGATGACAGATGCTAACAGCTCCATGTTAGTAGATGGGAGATGCTAACAACTTCATGTTAGTGTATGACAGATGCTAAATGCTCCATATTAGTGAATGGGACATGCTGACAACTCCATGTTAGTGGAAGACAGATGCTAACAGCTCCATGTTAGTGGATGGGACATGCTAAGAACTCCATGTTAGTGGATGGGACATGCTAACAACTCTATGTTAGTGGATGGGACATGCTAACAACTCCATGTTAGTGGATGGGAGATGCTAACAACTCCATGTTAGTGAATGACAGATGCTATCAGCTACATGTTAGTGGATGGAGAAGCTAACAGCTACATGTTAGTGGATGGGACATTCTAACAACTCCATGTTAGTGGATGACAGATGCTAACAGCTACATGTTAGTGGATGGGACATGCTAACAACTCCATGTTATTGAATGGGAGAAGCTAACACCTACATGTTAGTGGATGGGAATGCTAACAACTCCATGTTAGTGGAAGACAGATGCTAACAGCTCCATGTTAGTGGATGGGAGAAGCTAACAGCTGCATGTTTGTGGATGGGACATGCTAACAACTCCATGTTAGTGGATGGGACATGCTAACAATGACATGTTAGTGGATAGGACATGCTAACAGCTCCATGTTAGTGGATGAAAGATGCTAGCAGCTATATGTTAGTGGGTGGACGTCTCAGTCGTGGGCCGGCAGGGAGGCTCGGTCCCGACCAATGCCGCTTGCGGCTTTAATTATGTTTGCTGTTGCTCACTGTTTTTCCTGTTTACTGCAGTAATTCTGAGCACTTTTATTTTTCTTCCTGGTTGAAGCACCTTTGTTTGAATCCATAACAATAACATAACTGTATTTAAGTGTAAAGTTAAAACCATTTATATTGAAAAAAGTGAAGCTTCTGTTTATTTGACAGTGATTTCATATTTCTTTAATAAAAGGTAAACATTTAATTTATTGTAGTTTTTATTTCTAAAATTTTATACTGGAGGAGCTTCCTGGATGAATCGTTTCTAGTTTTACAGGAAGTACATTATGTTATGATTATTAACAGTTTTTCTGAGGCTGTTGAATTATTTATATCGATATCGGAATTATATCGTATCGACCGAACTTAAGACCTATATCGTGATAACATTTTTGGCCATATCGTCCAGCCCTTCCAGAACCAGAGACCCTCCAGGCCCAGACCCAGACCCACCTGCGATGCGGGTGGTGACCTGCCGGACCGCCGCCGGGCCCGGACCCTTCGCCGTGGCGGCCCGGACGGAGAAGGAGTAGGTGGAGCCCGGGGACAGGCCGGAGAACAGGTGGCTGGTCTGATTGGCCGCCTTCAGCACCGTCCCACTCTGATTGGTCAGATCCAGGTCCGGGTCGAAGGAGCCCAGCGCCTTGTAGGACACCTGGAGGAGGAACAGCAGCCACACGGGATTGTGGGTAATGAGGCTTCACAGCAGGAAGGATGATCACTGAACTACAGGAGGACCTGGAGGACCTGGAGGACCTGGAGGACCAGGAGGACCAGGAGGACCAGGAGGACCTGGAGGACCTGGAGGACCAGGAGGACGAGGAGGACCTGGACCTACATGTCTCCCTGCAGAACAGAGGAGTCATCCTGAAGTACCGTATCGGGACGAATATCAGACGACTGATTACAAGACGACTGTTTTTCAAATATCAGTTTTGTGAAAATAGAAACATGATGGAGACGATAAGGTTCCTCATAAAACAACTTTTATCATATAATTAATTTAAACTCAAAAACTCACAGCAGAGAAAACATTTCACCTGATTTAAGATAAAAATATTACTGCAGTATTAAATAAAAAATATATTCTCTTTCTCAAGATAAGCAACAATTCAGAACCTCAAAGGTTCAATAACTGCATTAATGATGTAAATAACTTTATAACCATCAAACTCCAGTCCTGTTCAGCTTGATGAACATGAATAACTCAGCCTCCTGGATGCTGGGTTCAGTCTGGCCTGTAGAGAACAGTTCTTCAGAGAGAAAGCAGCAGGTTTCAGCTGCTCTGAGCTTTTATTACTTCCTCCTGAAGGCTGCAGAACTGAAACCAACCAGATAAACATAGAAGTGAACAAACACACAAGCTGGACCACAACACACATCACTGTCTGAAAACTAAACCAGTCAGTATTTAAAATCAGAGCCGCTAGCTCAATGCTAACTGTTAATGGAAACGCCATTGGCATGCTAACGGAATTAGCATCTGCGCTGAAACTTCAAACTGACAAACTCACAGGCATCAGTTCCACCTCCATCCTGAACATCAACCAAAATACTCGAGTACTGACAGGCAGGTATTCTGGATGCTGTTTGAAATGAACCTTAGAAAAACCAGCAGCAGCCACACTGCTCAGTCTTCTTCTCTCACTGCTGCAGGCTGACTCTCTGTCCAGCTCACTAGCTCCCCCTAACGGGGGGCGGAGCCACTGCATGCAGCAGAGGCAGTCCAGCTCCCCGGGACTCTGGCTCCACCCAGTCCTCCATCAGAGCTCCACCCCGTTTTAGAGAAAACCATTTCTGGAAAAAAATATCCTCTTATATTCGGGCCAAGACGGTACATTACCCATGATCCTCAGGACCTGAATCAGTGCCCCTGCTGGGGGGGCCACGCCGCAGGGCATGCTGGGAGTGTGTACCTCGTAGCGGCGGATGACTCCGAAGGTCTGCCGCGGTTCCCTCCAGCTGAGGCGGATCTGCTGCTCGAAGCTGAAGCCCTCCAGAGAGTCCTCGGGCACGGCGCCGGGCACTGCAACAGGACCACAACCGTCAGGCGGCGGGGCGGGGCGGGGCGGGGCGGGGCGGGGCGGGGCGGGGCGGCGGGCGGGGCCTCGCACCGTCCTCGTCGGTCAGCACCAGCAGCTCCTCGCTGTCCCTGCGGCCCTCCGGGTTCCTCAGGACCAGCCGGAGGCTCACGTTGGTGTAGGGGGGCAGGTCTCGAACCGTGTGCTGCGGAGCGGAGCTGCCCAGGTCGTCCACTGCCTCCTCCCTCACCGGCTCGCTGCAGCAAGAGCAGCAGTCACACCAAGGGAGCCTTAGCCCCGCCCCTCCTGCTGCTAGCCCCGCCCCTCCTGCTGCTAGCCCCTCCCTCCCCCTACCTGCTGGCGGCCCCTGCTGGCCGGTGGCTGTACTGCAGCGTCAGGTTGTAGCTGTGGCAGCGCGTCACGTTGTAGCCGAACGGCTCCCATCGAACCGTCACCTGTTT